>NC_142647.1:25164015-25467045 GCF_053813885.1 Theobroma cacao
TTTAATTTTTTTACATTTTTTGCTAAAACAGATTATAATTGGATGTTTCCCTTGGGAAACGTGAAGTAAATCCCATCTATTGACAAGAAAAGTCCATTTATAGTCACCAATGCCTTTGTAAGCCTTACTACTCGCTTTAAATGGTTTTATAATCTGATTATTGATTTTAAGTTTAATTGTTTTGAATTTTTCGTTAAAACATATTATAATTGGATGTTTCCCTCGAGAAACGTGAAGCGAATCCCATCCATTGACAAGAAAAGTCCATTTATAGTGACCAATGCCTTTGAAAGCATTATTACATGCTTCAAATGGTTTTATAATCTCGTTATTGATTTTAAGTTAAATTTTTTTGAATTTTTCGTTAAAACAGAATATAATAGGATGTTTCCCTCGAGAAACGTGAAGCGAATCGCATCCATTGACAAGAAAAGTCCATTTATAGTCACCAATGCCTTTGTAAGCCTTATTACTCGCTTTAAATGGTTTTATAATCTGATTATTGATTTTAAGTTTAATTTTTTTGAATTTTTCGTTAAAACAGATTATAATTGGATGTTTCCCTCGAGAAACGTGAAGCGAATCCCATCCATTGACAAGAAAAGTCCATTTATAGTCACCAATGCCTTTGTAAGCCTTATTACTCGCTTTAAATGGTTTTACAATCTCATTATTGATTTTAAGTTTAATTTTTTTACATTTTTTGTTAAAACAGATTATAATTGGATGTTTCCCTCGAGAAACGTGAAGCGAATCCCATCCATTGACAAGAAAAGTCCATTTATAGTCACCAATGCCTTTGTAAGCCTTATTACTCGCTTTAAATGGTTTTATAATCTCATTATTGATTTTAAGTTTAATTTTTTTACATTTTTTGTTAAAACAAATTATAATTGGATGTTTCCCTCGGGAAACGTGAAGTGAATCCCATCTATTGACAAGAAAAGTCCATTTATAGTCACCAATGCCTTTGTAAGCCTTATTACTCGCTTTAAATGGTTTTATAACCTCATTATTGATTTTAAGTTTAATTTTTTTACATTTTTTGCTAAAACAGATTATAATTGGATGTTTCCCTCGAGAAACGTGAAGCAAATCCCATCCATTGACAAGAAAAGTCCATTTATAGTCACCAATGCCTTTGTAAGCCTTATTACTCGCTTTAAATGGTTTTATAATCTCATTATTGATTTTAAGTTTAATTTTTTTACATTTTTTGTTAAAACAAATTATAATTGGATGTTTCCCTCGGGAAACGTGAAGTGAATCCCATCTATTGACAAGAAAAGTCCATTTATAGTCACCAATGCCTTTGTAAGCCTTATTACTCGCTTTAAATGGTTTTATAATCTGATTATTGATTTTAAGTTTAATTTTTTTGAATTTTTCGTTAAAACAGATTATAATTGGATGTTTCCCTCGAGAAACGTGAAGCGAATCCCATCCATTGGCAAGAAAAGTCCATTTATAGTCACCAATGCCTTTGTAAGCCATATTACTCGCTTTAAATGGTTTTATAATCTGATTATTGATTTTAAGTTTCATTTTTTTCAATTTTTCGTTAAAACAGATTATAATTGGATGTTTCTCTCGAGAAACGTGAAGCGAATCCCATCCATTGACAAGAAAAGTCCATTTATAGTCACCAATGCCTTTGTAAGCCTTATTACTCGCTTTAAATGGTTTTATAATCTCATTATCGATTTTAAGTTTAATTTTTTTGAATTTTTCATTAAAACAAATTATAATTGGATGTTTCCCTCGAGAAACGTGAAGCGAATCCCATCCATTGACAAGAAAAGTCCATTTATAGTCACCAATGCCTTTGTAAGCCTTATTACTCGCTTTAAATGGTTTTATAATCTCATTATTGATTCTAAGTTGAATTTTTTTGAATTTTTCATTAAAACAGATTAGAATTGGATGTTTCCCTCGAGAAACGTGAAGCGAATCCCATCCATTGACAAGAAAAGTCCATTTATAGTCACCAATGCCTTTGTAAGCCTTATTACTCGCTTTAAATGGTTTTATAATCTCATTTTTGATTTTAAGTTGATTTTTTTTGAATTTTTTGTTAAAGCAGATTATAATTGGATGTTTCCCTCGGGAAACGTGAAGCGAATCCCATCCATTGACAAGAAAAGTCCATTTATAGTCACCAATGCCTTTGTACTTATTACTCGCTTTAAATGGTTTTATAATCTCATTATTGATTTTAAGTTGAATTTTTTTGAATTTTTTGTTAAAACAGATTATAATTGGATGTTTCCCTCAGGAAACGTGAAGTGAATCCCATCTATTAACAAGAAAAGTCCATTTATAGTCACCAATGCCTTTGTAAGCCTTATTACTCGCTTTAAATGGTTTTATAATCTGATTATTGATTTTAAGTTTAATTTTTTTGAATTTTTCGTTAAAACAGATTATAATTGGATGTTTCCCTTGAAAAACGTGAAGCGAATCCCATCCATTGACAAGAAAAGTCCATTTATAGTCACTAATGCCTTTGTAAGCCTTATTACTCGCTTTAAATGGTTTTACAATCTCATTATTGATTTTAAGTTTAATTTTTTTACATTTTTTGTTAAAACAGATTATAATTGGATGTTTCCCTCGAGAAACGTGAAGCGAATCCCATCCATTGACAAGAAAAGTCCATTTATAGTCACCAATGCCTTTGTAAGCCTTATTACTCGCTTTAAATGGTTTTATAATCTCATTATTGATTTTAAGTTTAATTTTTTTACATTTTTTGTTAAAACAAATTATAATTGGATGTTTCCCTCGGGAAACGTGAAGTGAATCCCATCTATTGACAAGAAAAGTCCATTTATAGTCACCAATGCCTTTGTAAGCCTTATTACTCGCTTTAAATGGTTTTATAACCTCATTATTGATTTTAAGTTTAATTTTTTTACATTTTTTGCTAAAACAGATTATAATTGGATGTTTCCCTTGGGAAACGTGAAGTAAATCCCATCTATTGAGAAGAAAAGTCCATTTATAGTCACCAATGCCTTTGTAAGCCTTACTACTCGCTTTAAATGGTTTTATAATCTGATGATTGATTTTAAGTTTAATTGTTTTGAATTTTTCGTTAAAACATATTATAATTGGATGTTTCCCTCGAGAAACGTGAAGCGAATCCCATCCATTGACAAGAAAAGTCCATTTATAGTGACCAATGCCTTTGAAAGCATTATTACATGCTTCAAATGGTTTTATAATCTCGTTATTGATTTTAAGTTAAATTTTTTTGAATTTTTCGTTAAAACAGAATATAATAGGATGTTTCCCTCGAGAAACGTGAAGCGAATCGCATCCATTGACAAGAAAAGTCCATTTATAGTCACCAATGCCTTTGTAAGTCTTATTACTCGCTTCAAATGGTTTTATAATCTCATTATTGATTTTAAGTTGAATTTTTTTGAATTTTTTGTTAAAACAGATTATAATTGGATGTTTCCCTCGGGAAACGTGAAGTGAATCCCATCTATTGACAAGAAAAGTCCATTTATAGTCACCAATGCCTTTGTAAGCCTTATTACTCGCTTTAAATGGTTTTATAATCTGATTATTGATTTTAAGTTTAATTGTTTTGAATTTTTCGTTAAAACATATTATAATTGGATGTTTCCCTCGAGAAACGTGAAGCGAATCCCATCCATTGACAAGAAAAGTCCATTTATAGTCACCAATGCCTTTGTAAGCCTTATTACTCGCTTTAAATGGTTTTATAATCTGATTATTGATTTTAAGTTTAATTTTTTTGAATTTTTCGTTAAAACAGATTATAATTGGATGTTTCCCTCGAGAAACGTGAAGCGAATCCCATCCATTGACAAGAAAAGTCCATTTATAGTCACCAATGCCTTTGTAAGCCTTATTACTCGCTTTAAATGGTTTTACAATCTCATTATTGATTTTAAGTTTAATTTTTTTACATTTTTTGTTAAAACAGATTATAATTGGATGTTTCCCTCGAGAAATGTGAAGCGAATCCCATCCATTGACAAGAAAAGTCCATTTATAGTCACCAATGCCTTTGTAAGCCTTATTACTCGCTTTAAATGGTTTTATAATCTCATTATTGATTTTAAGTTTAATTTTTTTACATTTTTTGTTAAAACAAATTATAATTGGATGTTTCCCTCGGGAAACGTGAAGTGAATCCCATCTATTGACAAGAAAAGTCCATTTATAGTCACCAATGCCTTTGTAAGCCTTATTAC
This sequence comes from Theobroma cacao, assembly GCF_053813885.1. NCBI lineage: Eukaryota > Viridiplantae > Streptophyta > Magnoliopsida > Malvales > Malvaceae > Theobroma > Theobroma cacao. The sequence continues at coordinate 25,168,248 of NC_142647.1, forward strand.
TCGCTTTAAATGGTTTTATAACCTCATTATTGATTTTAAGTTTAATTTTTTTACATTTTTTGCTAAAACAGATTATAATTGGATGTTTCCCTTGGGAAACGTGAAGTAAATCCCATCTATTGACAAGAAAAGTCCATTTATAGTCACCAATGCCTTTGTAAGCCTTACTACTCGCTTTAAATGGTTTTATAATCTGATTATTGATTTTAAGTTTAATTGTTTTGAATTTTTCGTTAAAACATATTATAATTGGATGTTTCCCTCGAGAAACGTGAAGCGAATCCCATCCATTGACAAGAAAAGTCCATTTATAGTGACCAATGCCTTTGAAAGCATTATTACATGCTTCAAATGGTTTTATAATCTCGTTATTGATTTTAAGTTAAATTTTTTTGAATTTTTCGTTAAAACAGAATATAATAGGATGTTTCCCTCGAGAAACGTGAAGCGAATCGCATCCATTGACAAGAAAAGTCCATTTATAGTCACCAATGCCTTTGTAAGTCTTATTACTCGCTTCAAATGGTTTTATAATCTCATTATTGATTTTAAGTTGAATTTTTTTGAATTTTTTGTTAAAACAGATTATAATTGGATGTTTCCCTCGGGAAACGTGAAGTGAATCCCATCTATTGACAAGAAAAGTCCATTTATAGTCACCAATGCCTTTGTAAGCCTTATTACTCGCTTTAAATGGTTTTATAATCTGATTATTGATTTTAAGTTTAATTGTTTTGAATTTTTCGTTAAAACATATTATAATTGGATGTTTCCCTCGAGAAACGTGAAGCGAATCCCATCCATTGACAAGAAAAGTCCATTTATAGTCACCAATGCCTTTGTAAGCCTTATTACTCGCTTTAAATGGTTTTATAATCTGATTATTGATTTTAAGTTTAATTTTTTTGAATTTTTCGTTAAAACAGATTATAATTGGATGTTTCCCTCGAGAAACGTGAAGCGAATCCCATCCATTGACAAGAAAAGTCCATTTATAGTCACCAATGCCTTTGTAAGCCTTATTACTCGCTTTAAATGGTTTTACAATCTCATTATTGATTTTAAGTTTAATTTTTTTACATTTTTTGTTAAAACAGATTATAATTGGATGTTTCCCTCGAGAAATGTGAAGCGAATCCCATCCATTGACAAGAAAAGTCCATTTATAGTCACCAATGCCTTTGTAAGCCTTATTACTCGCTTTAAATGGTTTTATAATCTCATTATTGATTTTAAGTTTAATTTTTTTACATTTTTTGTTAAAACAAATTATAATTGGATGTTTCCCTCGGGAAACGTGAAGTGAATCCCATCTATTGACAAGAAAAGTCCATTTATAGTCACCAATGCCTTTGTAAGCCTTATTACTCGCTTTAAATGGTTTTATAACCTCATTATTGATTTTAAGTTTAATTTTTTTACATTTTTTGCTAAAACAGATTATAATTGGATGTTTCCCTTGGGAAACGTGAAGTAAATCCCATCTATTGACAAGAAAAGTCCATTTATAGTCACCAATGCCTTTGTAAGCCTTACTACTCGCTTTAAATGGTTTTATAATCTGATTATTGATTTTAAGTTTAATTGTTTTGAATTTTTCGTTAAAACATATTATAATTGGATGTTTCCCTCGAGAAACGTGAAGCGAATCCCATCCATTGACAAGAAAAGTCCATTTATAGTGACCAATGCCTTTGAAAGCATTATTACATGCTTCAAATGGTTTTATAATCTCGTTATTGATTTTAAGTTAAATTTTTTTGAATTTTTCGTTAAAACAGAATATAATAGGATGTTTCCCTCGAGAAACGTGAAGCGAATCGCATCCATTGACAAGAAAAGTCCATTTATAGTCACCAATGCCTTTGTAAGTCTTATTACTCGCTTCAAATGGTTTTATAATCTCATTATTGATTTTAAGTTGAATTTTTTTGAATTTTTTGTTAAAACAGATTATAATTGGATGTTTCCCTCGGGAAACGTGAAGTGAATCCCATCTATTGACAAGAAAAGTCCATTTATAGTCACCAATGCCTTTGTAAGCCTTATTACTCGCTTTAAATGGTTTTATAATCTGATTATTGATTTTAAGTTTAATTTTTTTGAATTTTTCGTTAAAACAGATTATAATTGTATGTTTCCCTCGAGAAACGTGAAGCGAATCCCATCCATTGACAAGAAAAGTCCATTTATAGTCACCAATGCCTTTGTAAGCCTTATTACTCGCTTTAAATGGTTTTATAACCTCATTATTGATTTTAAGTTTAATTGTTTTACATTTTTTGGTAAAACAGATTATAATTGGATGTTTCCCTTGGGAAACGTGAAGTGAATCCCATCTATTAACAAGAAAAGTCCATTTATAGTCACCAATGTCTTTGTAAGGCTTACTACTCGCTTTAAATGGTTTTATAATCTGATTATTGATTTTAAGTTTAATTGTTTTGAATTTTTCGTTAAAACATATTATAATTGGATGTTTCCCTCGAGAAACGTGAAGCGAATCCCATCCATTGACAAGAAAAGTCCATTTATAGTCACCAATGCCTTTGTAAGCCTTATTACTCGCTTTAAATGGTTTTATAATCTGATTATTGATTTTAAGTTTAATTTTTTTGAATTTTTCGTTAAAACAGATTATAATTGGATGTTTCCCTCGAGAAACGTGAAGCGAATCCCATCCATTGACAAGAAAAGTCCATTTATAGTCACCAATGCCTTTGTAAGCCTTATTACTCGCTTTAAATGGTTTTACAATCTCATTATTGATTTTAAGTTTAATTTTTTTACATTTTTTGTTAAAACAGATTATAATTGGATGTTTCCCTCGAGAAACGTGAAGCGAATCCCATCCATTGACAAGAAAAGTCCATTTATAGTCACCAATGCCTTTGTAAGCCTTATTACTCGCTTTAAATGGTTTTATAATCTCATTATTGATTTTAAGTTTAATTTTTTTACATTTTTTGTTAAAACAAATTATAATTGGATGTTTCCCTCGGGAAACGTGAAGTGAATCCCATCTATTGACAAGAAAAGTCCATTTATAGTCACCAATGCCTTTGTAAGCCTTATTACTCGCTTTAAATGGTTTTATAACCTCATTATTGATTTTAAGTTTAATTTTTTTACATTTTTTGCTAAAACAGATTATAATTGGATGTTTCCCTCGAGAAACGTGAAGCAAATCCCATCCATTGACAAGAAAAGTCCATTTATAGTCACCAATGCCTTTGTAAGCCTTATTACTCGCTTTAAATGGTTTTATAATCTGATTATTGATTTTAAGTTTAATTGTTTTGAATTTTTCGTTAAAACATATTATAATTGGATGTTGCCCTCGAGAAACGTGAAGCGAATCCCATCCATTGACAAGAAAAGTCCATTTATAGTGACCAATGCCTTTGAAAGCCTTATTACATGCTTCAAATGGTTTTATAATCTCGTTATTGATTTTAAGTTAAATTTTTTTGAATTTTTCGTTAAAACAGAATATAATAGGATGTTTCCCTCGAGAAACGTGAAGCGAATCGCATCCATTGACAAGAAAAGTCCATTTATAGTCACCAATGCCTTTGTAAGTCTTATTACTCGCTTCAAATGGTTTTATAATCTCATTATTTATTTTAAGTTGAATTTTTTTGAATTTTTTGTTAAAACAGATTATAATTGGATGTTTCCCTCGGGAAACGTGAAGTGAATCCCATCTATTGACAAGAAAAGTCCATTTATAGTCACCAATGCCTTTGTAAGCCTTATTACTCGCTTTAAATGGTTTTATAATCTGATTATTGATTTTAAGTTTAATTTTTTTGAATTTTTCGTTAAAACAGATTATAATTGTATGTTTTCCTCGAGAAACGTGAAGCGAATCCCATCCATTGACAAGAAAAGTCCATTTATAGTCACCAATGCCTTTGTAAGCCTTATTACTCGCTTTAAATGGTTTTATAACCTCATTATTGATTTTAAGTTTAATTTTTTTACATTTTTTGCTAAAACAGATGATAATTGGATGTTTCCCTTGGGAAACGTGAAGTGAATCCCATCTATTAACAAGAAAAGTCCATTTATAGTCACCAATGCCTTTGTAAGCCTTACTACTCGCTTTAAATGGTTTTATAATCTGATTATTGATTTTAAGTTTAATTGTTTTGAATTTTTCGTTAAAACATATTATAATTGGATGTTTCCCTCGAGAAACGTGAAGCGAATCCCATCCATTGACAAGAAAAGTCCATTTATAGTCACCAATGCCTTTGTAAGCCTTATTACTCGCTTTAAATGGTTTATAATCTGATTATTGATTTTAAGTTTAATTTTTTTGAATTTTTCGTTAAAACAGATTATAATTGGATGTTTCCCTCGAGAAACGTGAAGCGAATCCCATCCATTGACAAGAAAAGTCCATTTATAGTCACCAATGCCTTTGTAAGCCTTATTACTCGCTTTAAATGGTTTTATAACCTCATTATTGATTTTAAGTTTAATTTTTTTACATTTTTTGCTAAAACAGATTATAATTGGATGTTTCCCTTGGGAAACGTGAAGTGAATCCCATCTATTAACAAGAAAAGTCCATTTATAGTCACCAATGTCTTTGTAAGGCTTACTACTCGCTTTAAATGGTTTTATAATCTGATTATTGATTTTAAGTTTAATTGTTTTGAATTTTTCGTTAAAACATATTATAATTGGATGTTTCCCTCGAAAAACGTGAAGCGAATCCCATCCATTGACAAGAAAAGTCCATTTATAGTCACCAATGCCTTTGTAAGCCTTATTACTCGCTTTAAATGGTTTTATAATCTGATTATTGATTTTAAGTTTAATTTTTTTGAATTTTTCGTTAAAACAGATTATAATTGGATATTTCCCTCGAGAAACGTGAAGCGAATCCCATCCATTGACAAGAAAAGTCCATTTATAGACACCAATGCCTTTGTAAGCCTTATTACTCGCTTTAAATGGTTTTATAATCTGATTATTGATTTTAAGTTTAATTTTTTTGAATTTTTCGTTAAAACAGATTATAATTGGATGTTTCCCTCGAGAAACGTGAAGCGAATCCCATCCATTGGCAAGAAAAGTCCATTTATAGTCACCAATGCCTTTGTAAGCCATATTACTCGCTTTAAATGGTTTTATAATCTGATTATTGATTTTAAGTTTCATTTTTTTGAATTTTTCGTTAAAACAGATTATAATTGGATGTTTCTCTCGAGAAACGTGAAGCGAATCCCATCCATTGACAAGAAAAGTCCATTTATAGTCACCAATGCCTTTGTAAGCCTTATTACTCGCTTTAAATGGTTTTATAATCTCATTATCGATTTTAAGTTTAATTTTTTTGAATTTTTCATTAAAACAGATTATAATTGGATGTTTCCCTCGAGAAACGTGAAGCGAATCCCATCCATTGAAAAGAAAAGTCCATTTATAGTCACCAATGCCTTTGTAAGCCTTATTACTCGCTTTAAATGGTTTTATAATCTCATTATTGATTCTAAGTTGAATTTTTTTGAATTTTTCATTAAAACAGATTAGAATTGGATGTTTCCCTCGAGAAACGTGAAGCGAATCCCATCCATTGACAAGAAAAGTCCATTTATAGTTACCAATGCCTTTGTAAGCCTTATTACTCGCTTTAAATGGTTTTATAATCTCATTTTTGATTTTAAGTTGATTTTTTTGAATTTTTTGTTAAAGCAGATTATAATTGGATGTTTCCCTCGGGAAACGTGAAGCGAATCCCATCCATTGACAAGAAAAGTCCATTTATAGTCACCAATGCCTTTGTACTTATTACTCGCTTTAAATGGTTTTATAATCTCATTATTGATTTTAAGTTGAATTTTTTTGAATTTTTTGTTAAAACAGATTATAATTGGATGTTTCCCTCAGGAAACGTGAAGTGAATCCCATCTATTGACAAGAAAAGTCCATTTATAGTCACCAATGCCTTTGTAAGCCTTATTACTCGCTTTAAATGGTTTTATAATCTGATTATTGATTTTAAGTTTAATTTTTTTGAATTTTTCGTTAAAACAGATTATAATTGGATGTTTCCCTCGAGAAACGTGAAGCGAATCCCATCCATTGACAAGAAAAGTCCATTTATAGTCACCAATGCCTTTGTAAGCCTTATTACTCGCTTTAAATGGTTTTACAATCTCATTATTGATTTTAAGTTTAATTTTTTTACATTTTTTGTTAAAACAGATTATAATTGGATGTTTTCCTCGGGAAACGTGAAGTGAATCCCATCTATTGACAAGAAAAGTCCATTTATAGTCACCAATGCCTTTGTAAGCCTTATTACTCGCTTTAAATGGTTTTATAATCTGATTATTGATTTTAAGTTTAATTTTTTTGAATTTTTCGTTAAAACAGATTATAATTGTATGTTTCCCTCGAGAAACGTGAAGCGAATCCCATCCATTGACAAGAAAAGTCCATTTATAGTCACCAATGCCTTTGTAAGCCTTATTACTCGCTTTAAATGGTTTTATAACCTCATTATTGATTTTAAGTTTAATTTTTTTACATTTTTTGCTAAAACAGATTATAATTGGATGTTTCCCTTGGGAAACGTGAAGTGAATCCCATCTATTAACAAGAAAAGTCCATTTATAGTCACCAATGCCTTTGTAAGCCTTACTACTCGCTTTAAATGGTTTTATAATCTGATTATTGATTTTAAGTTTAATTGTTTTGAATTTTTCATTAAAACATATTATAATTGGATGTTTCCCTCGAGAAACGTGAAGCGAATCCCATCCATTGACAAGAAAAGTTCATTTATAGTCACCAATGCCTTTGTAAGCCTTATTACTCGCTTTAAATGGTTTATAATCTGATTATTGATTTTAAGTTTAATTTTTTTGAATTTTTCGTTAAAACAGATTATAATTGGATGTTTCCCTCGAGAAACGTGAAGCGAATCCCATCCATTGACAAGAAAAGTCCATTTATAGTCACCAATGCCTTTGTAAGTCTTATTACTCGCTTCAAATGGTTTTATAATCTCATTATTGATTTTAAGTTGAATTTTTTTGAATTTTTTGTTAAAACAGATTATAATTGGATGTTTCCCTCGGGAAACGTGAAGTGAATCCCATCTATTGACAAGAAAAGTCCATTTATAGTCACCAATGCCTTTGTAAGCCTTATTACTCGCTTTAAATGGTTTTATAATCTGATTATTGATTTTAAGTTTAATTTTTTTGAATTTTTCGTTAAAACAGATTATAATTGTATGTTTCCCTCGAGAAACGTGAAGCGAATCCCATCCATTGACAAGAAAAGTCCATTTATAGTCACCAATGCCTTTGTAAGCCTTATTACTCGCTTTAAATGGTTTTATAACCTCATTATTGATTTTAAGTTTAATTTTTTTACATTTTTTGCTAAAACAGATTATAATTGGATGTTTCCCTTGGGAAACGTGAAGTGAATCCCATCTATTAACAAGAAAAGTCCATTTATAGTCACCAATGTCTTTGTAAGGCTTACTACTCGCTTTAAATGGTTTTATAATCTGATTATTGATTTTAAGTTTAATTGTTTTGAATTTTTCGTTAAAACATATTATAATTGGATGTTTCCCTCGAGAAACGTGAAGCGAATCCCATCCATTGACAAGAAAAGTCCATTTATAGTCACCAATGCCTTTGTAAGCCTTATTACTCGCTTTAAATGGTTTTATAATCTGATTATTGATTTTAAGTTTAATTTTTTTGAATTTTTCGTTAAAACAGATTATAATTGGATGTTTCCCTCGAGAAACGTGAAGCGAATCCCATCCATTGACAAGAAAAGTCCATTTATAGTCACCAATGCCTTTGTAAGCCTTATTACTCGCTTTAAATGGTTTTACAATCTCATTATTGATTTTAAGTTTAATTTTTTTACATTTTTTGTTAAAACAGATTATAATTGGATGTTTCCCTCGAGAAACGTGAAGCGAATCCCATCCATTGACAAGAAAAGTCCATTTATAGTCACCAATGCCTTTGTAAGCCTTATTACTCGCTTTAAATGGTTTTATAATCTCATTATTGATTTTAAGTTTAATTTTTTTACATTTTTTGTTAAAACAAATTATAATTGGATGTTTCCCTCGGGAAACGTGAAGTGAATCCCATCTATTGACAAGAAAAGTCCATTTATAGTCACCAATGCCTTTGTAAGCCTTATTACTCGCTTTAAATGGTTTTATAACCTCATTATTGATTTTAAGTTTAATTTTTTTACATTTTTTGCTAAAACAGATTATAATTGGATGTTTCCCTCGAGAAACGTGAAGCAAATCCCATCCATTGACAAGAAAAGTCCATTTATAGTCACCAATGCCTTTGTAAGCCTTATTACTCGCTTTAAATGGTTTTATAATCTGATTATTGATTTTAAGTTTAATTGTTTTGAATTTTTCGTTAAAACATATTATAATTGGATGTTGCCCTCGAGAAACGTGAAGCGAATCCCATCCATTGACAAGAAAAGTCCATTTATAGTGACCAATGCCTTTGAAAGCCTTATTACATGCTTCAAATGGTTTTATAATCTCGTTATTGATTTTAAGTTAAATTTTTTTGAATTTTTCGTTAAAACAGAATATAATAGGATGTTTCCCTCGAGAAACGTGAAGCGAATCGCATCCATTGACAAGAAAAGTCCATTTATAGTCACCAATGCCTTTGTAAGTCTTATTACTCGCTTCAAATGGTTTTATAATCTCATTATTTATTTTAAGTTGAATTTTTTTGAATTTTTTGTTAAAACAGATTATAATTGGATGTTTCCCTCGGGAAACGTGAAGTGAATCCCATCTATTGACAAGAAAAGTCCATTTATAGTCACCAATGCCTTTGTAAGCCTTATTACTCGCTTTAAATGGTTTTATAATCTGATTATTGATTTTAAGTTTAATTTTTTTGAATTTTTCGTTAAAACAGATTATAATTGTATGTTTCCCTCGAGAAACGTGAAGCGAATCCCATCCATTGACAAGAAAAGTCCATTTATAGTCACCAATGCCTTTGTAAGCCTTATTACTCGCTTTAAATGGTTTTATAACCTCATTATTGATTTTGAGTTTAATTTTTTTACATTTTTTGCTAAAACAGATTATAATTGGATGTTTCCCTTGGGAAACGTGAAGTGAATCCCATCTATTGACAAGAAAAGTCCATTTATAGTCACCAATGCCTTTGTAAGCCTTACTACTCGCTTTAAATGGTTTTATAATCTGATTATTGATTTTAAGTTTAATTGTTTTGAATTTTTCGTTAAAACATATTATAATTGGATGTTTCCCTCGAGAAACGTGAAGCGAATCCCATCCATTGACAAGAAAAGTCCATTTATAGTCACCAATGCCTTTGTAAGCCTTATTACTCGCTTTAAATGGTTTATAATCTGATTATTGATTTTAAGTTTAATTTTTTTGAATTTTTCGTTAAAACAGATTATAATTGGATGTTTCCCTCGAGAAACGTGAAGCGAATCCCATCCATTGACAAGAAAAGTCCATTTATAGTCACCAATGCCTTTGTAAGCCTTATTACTCGCTTTAAATGGTTTTATAACCTCATTATTGATTTTAAGTTTAATTTTTTTACATTTTTTGCTAAAACAGATTATAATTGGATGTTTCCCTTGGGAAACGTGAAGTGAATCCCATCTATTAACAAGAAAAGTCCATTTATAGTCACCAATGTCTTTGTAAGGCTTACTACTCGCTTTAAATGGTTTTATAATCTGATTATTGATTTTAAGTTTAATTGTTTTGAATTTTTCGTTAAAACATATTATAATTGGATGTTTCCCTCGAGAAACGTGAAGCGAATCCCATCCATTGACAAGAAAAGTCCATTTATAGTCACCAATGCCTTTGTAAGCCTTATTACTCGCTTTAAATGGTTTTATAATCTGATTATTGATTTTAAGTTTAATTTTTTTGAATTTTTCATTAAAACAGATTATAATTGGATATTTCCCTCGAGAAACGTGAAGCGAATCCCATCCATTGACAAGAAAAGTCCATTTATAGACACCAATGCCTTTGTAAGCCTTATTACTCGCTTTAAATGGTTTTATAATCTGATTATTGATTTTAAGTTAAATTTTTTGAATTTTTCGTTAAAACAGATTATAATTGGATGTTTCCCTCGAGAAACGTGAAGCGAATCCCATCTATTGGCAAGAAAAGTCCATTTATAGTCACCAATGCCTTTGTAAGCCTTATTACTCGCTTTGAATGGTTTTATAATCTGATTATTGATTTTAAGTTTAATTTTTTTGAATTTTTCGTTAAAACAGATTATAATTGGATGTTTCCCTCGAGAAACGTGAAGCGAATCCCATCCATTGGCAAGAAAAGTCCATTTATAGTCACCAATGCCTTTGTAAGCCATATTACTCGCTTTAAATGGTTTTATAATCTGATTATTGATTTTAAGTTTCATTTTTTTGAATTTTTTGTTAAAACAGATTATAATTGGATGTTTCTCTCGAGAAACGTGAAGCGAATCCCATCCATTGACAAGAAAAGTCCATTTATAGTCACTAATGCCTTTGTAAGCCTTATTACTCGCTTTAAATGGTTTTATAATCTCATTATCGATTTTAAGTTTAATTTTTTTGAATTTTTCATTAAAACAGATTATAATTGGATGTTTCCCTCGAGAAACGTGAAGCGAATCCCATCCATTGAAAAGAAAAGTCCATTTATAGTCACCAATGCCTTTGTAAGCCTTATTACTCGCTTTAAATGGTTTTATAATCTCATTATTGATTCTAAGTTGAATTTTTTTGAATTTTTCATTAAAACAGATTAGAATTGGATGTTTCCCTCGAGAAACGTGAAGCGAATCCCATCCATTGACAAGAAAAGTCCATTTATAGTCACCAATGCCTTTGTAAGCCTTATTACTCGCTTTAAATGGTTTTATAATCTCATTTTTGATTTTAAGTTGATTTTTTGTGAATTTTTTGTTAAAGCAGATTATAATTGGATGTTTCCCTCGGGAAACGTGAAGCGAATCCCATCCATTGACAAGAAAAGTCTATTTATAGTCACCAATGCCTTTGTACTTATTACTCGCTTTAAATGGTTTTATAATCTCATTATTGATTTTAAGTTGAATTTTTTTGAATTTTTTGTTAAAACAGATTATAATTGGATGTTTCCCTCAGGAAACGTGAAGTGAATCCCATCTATTGACAAGAAAAGTCCATTTATAGTCACCAATGCCTTTGTAAGCCTTATTACTCGCTTTAAATGGTTTTATAATCTGATTATTGATTTTAAGTTTAATTTTTTTGAATTTTTCGTTAAAACAGATTATAATTGGATGTTTCCCTCGAGAAACGTGAAGCGAATCCCATCCATTGACAAGAAAAGTCCATTTATAGTCACCAATGCCTTTGTAAGCCTTATTACTCGCTTTAAATGGTTTTACAATCTCATTATTGATTTTAAGTTTAATTTTTTTACATTTTTTGTTAAAACAGATTATAATTGGATGTTTTCCTCGGGAAACGTGAAGTGAATCCCATCTATTGACAAGAAAAGTCCATTTATAGTCACCAATGCCTTTGTAAGCCTTATTACTCGCTTTAAATGGTTTTATAATCTGATTATTGATTTTAAGTTTAATTTTTTTGAATTTTTCGTTAAAACAGATTATAATTGTATGTTTCCCTCGAGAAACGTGAAGCGAATCCCATCCATTGACAAGAAAAGTCCATTTATAGTCACCAATGCCTTTGTAAGCCTTATTACTCGCTTTAAATGGTTTTATAACCTCATTATTGATTTTAAGTTTAATTTTTTTACATTTTTTGCTAAAACAGATTATAATTGGATGTTTTCCTTGGGAAACGTGAAGTGAATCCCATCTATTAACAAGAAAAGTCCATTTATAGTCACCAATGCCTTTGTAAGCCTTACTACTCGCTTTAAATGGTTTTATAATCTGATTATTGATTTTAAGTTTAATTGTTTTGAATTTTTCATTAAAACATATTATAATTGGATGTTTCCCTCGAGAAACGTGAAGCGAATCCCATCCATTGGCAAGAAAAGTCCATTTATAGTCACCAATGCCTTTGTAAGCCATATTACTCGCTTTAAATGGTTTTATAATCTGATTATTGATTTTAAGTTTCATTTTTTTGAATTTTTTGTTAAAACAGATTATAATTGGATGTTTCTCTCGAGAAACGTGAAGCGAATCCCATCCATTGACAAGAAAAGTCCATTTATAGTCACCAATGCCTTTGTAAGCCTTATTACTCGCTTTAAATGGTTTTATAATCTCATTATCGATTTTAAGTTTAATTTTTTTGAATTTTTCATTAAAACAGATTATAATTGGATGTTTCCCTCGAGAAACGTGAAGCGAATCCCATCCATTGACAAGAAAAGTCCATTTATAGTCACCAATGCCTTTGTAAGCCTTATTACTCGCTTTAAATGGTTTTATAATCTCATTATTGATTCTAAGTTGAATTTTTTTGAATTTTTCATTAAAACAGATTAGAATTGGATGTTTCCCTCGAGAAACGTGAAGCGAATCCCATCCATTGACAAGAAAAGTCCATTTATAGTCACCAATGCCTTTGTAAGCCTTATTACTCGCTTTAAATGGTTTTATAATCTCATTTTTGATTTTAAGTTGATTTTTTTTGAATTTTTTGTTAAAGCAGATTATAATTGGATGTTTCCCTCGTGAAACGTGAAGCGAATCCCATCCATTGACAAGAAAAGTCCATTTATAGTCACCAATGCCTTTGTACTTATTACTCGCTTTAAATGGTTTTATAATCTCATTATTGATTTTAAGTTGAATTTTTTTGAATTTTTTGTTAAAACAGATTATAATTGGATGTTTCCCTCAGGAAACGTGAAGTGAATCCCATCTATTGACAAGAAAAGTCCATTTATAGTCACCAATGCCTTTGTAAGCCTTATTACTCGCTTTAAATGGTTTTATAATCTGATTATTGATTTTAAGTTTAATTTTTTTGAATTTTTCGTTAAAACAGATTATAATTGGATGTTTCCCTCGAGAAACGTGAAGCGAATCCCATCCATTGACAAGAAAAGTCCATTTATAGTCACCAATGCCTTTGTAAGCCTTATTACTCGCTTTAAATGGTTTTACAATCTCATTATTGATTTTAAGTTTAATTTTTTTACATTTTTTGTTAAAACAGATTATAATTGGATGTTTCCCTCGGGAAACGTGAAGTGAATCCCATCTATTGACAAGAAAAGTCCATTTATAGTCACCAATGCCTTTGTAAGCCTTATTACTCGCTTTAAATGGTTTTATAATCTGATTATTGATTTTAAGTTTAATTTTTTTGAATTTTTCGTTAAAACAGATTATAATTGTATGTTTCCCTCGAGAAACGTGAAGCGAATCCCATCCATTGACAAGAAAAGTCCATTTATAGTCACCAATGCCTTTGTAAGCCTTATTACTCGCTTTAAATGGTTTTATAACCTCATTATTGATTTTAAGTTTAATTTTTTTACATTTTTTGCTAAAACAGATTATAATTGGATGTTTCCCTTGGGAAACGTGAAGTGAATCCCATCTATTAACAAGAAAAGTCCATTTATAGTCACCAATGCCTTTGTAAGCCTTACTACTCGCTTTAAATGGTTTTATAATCTGATTATTGATTTTAAGTTTAATTGTTTTGAATTTTTCGTTAAAACATATTATAATTGGATGTTTCCCTCGAGAAACGTGAAGCGAATCCCATCCATTGACAAGAAAAGTCCATTTATAGTCACCAATGCCTTTGTAAGCCTTATTACTCGCTTTAAATGGTTTATAATCTGATTATTGATTTTAAGTTTAATTTTTTTGAATTTTTTGTTAAAACAGATTATAATTGGATGTTTCCCTCGAGAAACGTGAAGCGAATCCCATCCATTGACAAGAAAAGTCCATTTATAGTCACCAATGCCTTTGTAAGCCTTATTACTCGCTTTAAATGGTTTTATAATCTCATTATTGATTTTAAGTTTAATTTTTTTGAATTTTTCATTAAAACAGATTATAATTGGATGTTTCCCTCGAGAAACGTGAAGCGAATCCCATCCATTGACAAGAAAAGTCCATTTATAGTCACCAATGCCTTTGTAAGCCTTATTACTCGCTTTAAATGGTTTTATAATCTGATTATTGATTTTAAGTTTAATTTTTTTAAATTTTTCATTAAAACAGATTATAATTGGATGTTTCCCTCGAGAAACGTGAAGCGAATCCCATCCATTGACAAGAAAAGTCCATTTATAGTCACCAATGCCTTTGTAAGCCTTATTACTCGCTTTAAATGGTTTTATAATCTCATTATTGATTTTAAGTTTAATTTTTTTACATTTTTTGTTAAAACATATTATAATTGGATGTTTCCCTCGAGAAACGTGAAGCGAATCCCATCCATTGACAAGAAAAGTCCATTTATAGACACCAATGCCTTTGTAAGCCTTATTACTCGCTTTAAATGGTTTTATAATCTGATTATTGATTTTAAGTTTAATTTTTTTGAATTTTTCGTTAAAACAGATTATAATTGGATGTTTCCCTCGAGAAACGTGAAGCGAATCCCATCCATTGGCAAGAAAAGTCCATTTATAGTCACCAATGCCTTTGTAAGCCTTATTACTCGCTTTAAATGGTTTTATAATCTGATTATTGATTTTAAGTTTAATTTTTTTGAATTTTTCGTTAAAACAGATTATAATTGGATGTTTCCCTCGAGAAACGTGAAGCGAATCCCATCCATTGGCAAGAAAAGTCCATTTATAGTCACCAATGCCTTTGTAAGCCATATTACTCGCTTTAAATGGTTTTATAATCTGATTATTGATTTTAAGTTTCATTTTTTTGAATTTTTCGTTAAAACAGATTATAATTGGATGTTTCTCTCGAGAAACGTGAAGCGAATCCCATCCATTGACAAGAAAAGTCCATTTATAGTCACCAATGCCTTTGTAAGCCTTATTACTCGCTTTAAATGGTTTTATAATCTCATTATCGATTTTAAGTTTAATTTTTTTGAATTTTTCATTAAAACAGATTATAATTGGATGTTTCCCTCGAGAAACGTGAAGCGAATCCCATCCATTGAAAAGAAAAGTCCATTTATAGTCACCAATGCCTTTGTAAGCCTTATTACTCGCTTTAAATGGTTTTATAATCTCATTATTGATTCTAAGTTGAATTTTTTTGAATTTTTCATTAAAACAGATTAGAATTGGATGTTTCCCTCGAGAAACGTGAAGCGAATCCCATCCATTGACAAGAAAAGTCCATTTATAGTCACCAATGCCTTTGTAAGCCTTATTACTCGCTTTAAATGGTTTTATAATCTCATTTTTGATTTTAAGTTGATTTTTTTTGAATTTTTTGTTAAAGCAGATTATAATTGGATGTTTCCCTCGGGAAACGTGAAGCGAATCCCATCCATTGACAAGAAAAGTCCATTTATAGTCACCAATGCCTTTGTACTTATTACTCGCTTTAAATGGTTTTATAATCTCATTATTGATTTTAAGTTGAATTTTTTTGAATTTTTTGTTAAAACAGATTATAATTGGATGTTTCCCTCAGGAAACGTGAAGTGAATCCCATCTATTGACAAGAAAAGTCCATTTATAGTCACCAATGCCTTTGTAAGCCTTATTACTCGCTTTAAATGGTTTATAATCTGATTATTGATTTTAAGTTTAATTTTTTTGAATTTTTCGTTAAAACAGATTATAATTGGATGTTTCCCTCGAGAAACGTGAAGCGAATCCCATCCATTGACAAGAAAAGTCCATTTATAGTCACCAATGCCTTTGTAAGCCTTATTACTCGCTTTAAATGGTTTTACAATCTCATTATTGATTTTAAGTTTAATTTTTTTACATTTTTTGTTAAAACAGATTATAATTGGATGTTTCCCTCGAGAAACGTGAAGCGAATCCCATCCATTGACAAGAAAAGTCCATTTATAGTCACCAATGCCTTTGTAAGCCTTATTACTCGCTTTAAATGGTTTTATAATCTCATTATTGATTTTAAGTTTAATTTTTTTACATTTTTTGTTAAAACAAATTATAATTGGATGTTTCCCTCGGGAAACGTGAAGTGAATCCCATCTATTGACAAGAAAAGTCCATTTATAGTCACCAATGCCTTTGTAAGCCTTATTACTCGCTTTAAATGGTTTTATAACCTCATTATTGATTTTAAGTTTAATTTTTTTACATTTTTTGCTAAAACAGATTATAATTGGATGTTTCCCTTGGGAAACGTGAAGTGAATCCCATCTATTGACAAGAAAAGTCCATTTATAGTCACCAATGCCTTTGTAAGCCTTACTACTCGCTTTAAATGGTTTTATAATCTGATTATTGATTTTAAGTTTAATTGTTTTGAATTTTTCGTTAAAACATATTATAATTGGATGTTGCCCTCGAGAAACGTGAAGCGAATCCCATCCATTGACAAGAAAAGTCCATTTATAGTGACCAATGCCTTTGAAAGCATTATTACATGCTTCAAATGGTTTTATAATCTCGTTATTGATTTTAAGTTAAATTTTTTTGAATTTTTCGTTAAAACAGAATATAGTAGGATGTTTCCCTCGAGAAACGTGAAGCGAATCGCATCCATTGACAAGAAAAGTCCATTTATAGTCACCAATGCCTTTGTAAGTCTTATTACTCGCTTCAAATGGTTTTATAATCTCATTATTGATTTTAAGTTGAATTTTTTTGAATTTTTTGTTAAAACAGATTATAATTGGATGTTTCCCTCGGGAAACGTGAAGTGAATCCCATCTATTGACAAGAAAAGTCCATTTATAGTCACCAATGCCTTTGTAAGCCTTATTACTCGCTTTAAATGGTTTTATAATCTGATTATTGATTTTAAGTTTAATTTTTTTGAATTTTTCGTTAAAACAGATTATAATTGTATGTTTCCCTCGAGAAACGTGAAGCGAATCCCATCCATTGACAAGAAAAGTCCATTTATAGTCACCAATGCCTTTGTAAGCCTTATTACTCGCTTTAAATGGTTTTATAACCTCATTATTGATTTTAAGTTTAATTTTTTTACATTTTTTGCTAAAACAGATTATAATTGGATGTTTCCCTTGGGAAACGTGAAGTGAAGCCCATCTATTAACAAGAAAAGTCCATTTATAGTCACCAATGTCTTTGTAAGGCTTACTACTCGCTTTAAATGGTTTTATAATCTGATTATTGATTTTAAGTTTAATTGTTTTGAATTTTTCGTTAAAACATATTATAATTGGATGTTTCCCTCGAGAAACGTGAAGCGAATCCCATCCATTGACAAGAAAAGTCCATTTATAGTCACCAATGCCTTTGTAAGCCTTATTACTCGCTTTAAATGGTTTTATAATCTCATTATTGATTTTAAGTTTAATTTTTTTGAATTTTTCATTAAAACAGATTATAATTGGATGTTTCCCTCGAGAAACGTGAAGCGAATCCCATCCATTGACAAGAAAAGTCCATTTATAGTCACCAATGCCTTTGTAAGCCTTATTACTCGCTTTAAATGGTTTTATAATCTGATTATTGATTTTAAGTTTAATTTTTTTAAATTTTTCATTAAAACAGATTATAATTGGATGTTTCCCTCGAGAAACGTGAAGCGAATCCCATCCATTGACAAGAAAAGTCCATTTATAGTCACCAATGCCTTTGTAAGCCTTATTACTCGCTTTAAATGGTTTTATAATCTCATTATTGATTTTAAGTTTAATTTTTTTACATTTTTTGTTAAAACATATTATAATTGGATGTTTCCCTCGAGAAACGTGAAGCGAATCCCATCCATTGACAAGAAAAGTCCATTTATAGACACCAATGCCTTTGTAAGCCTTATTACTCGCTTTAAATGGTTTTATAATCTGATTATTGATTTTAAGTTTAATTTTTTTGAATTTTTCGTTAAAACAGATTATAATTGGATGTTTCCCTCGAGAAACGTGAAGCGAATCCCATCCATTGGCAAGAAAAGTCCATTTATAGTCACCAATGCCTTTGTAAGCCTTATTACTCGCTTTAAATGGTTTTATAATCTGATTATTGATTTTAAGTTTAATTTTTTTGAATTTTTCGTTAAAACAGATTATAATTGGATGTTTCCCTCGGGAAACGTGAAGTGAATCCCATCTATTGACAAGAAAAGTTCATTTATAGTCACCAATGCCTTTGTAAGCCTTATTTCTCGCTTTAAATGGTTTTATAATCTGATTATTGATTTTAAGTTTAATTTTTTTGAATTTTTCGTTAAAACAGATTATAATTGGATGTTTCCCTCGAGAAACGTGAAGCGAATCCCATCCATTGGCAAGAAAAGTCCATTTATAGTCACCAATGCCTTTGTAAGCCTTATTACTCGCTTTAAATGGTTTTATAATCTGATTATTGATTTTAAGTTTAATTTTTTTGAATTTTTCGTTAAAACAGATTATAATTGGATGTTTCCCTCGAGAAACGTGAAGCGAATCCCATCCATTGGCAAGAAAAGTCCATTTATAGTCACCAATGCCTTTGTAAGCCATATTACTCGCTTTAAATGGTTTTATAATCTGATTATTGATTTTAAGTTTCATTTTTTTGAATTTTTCGTTAAAACAGATTATAATTGGATGTTTCTCTCGAGAAACGTGAAGCGAATCCCATCCATTGACAAGAAAAGTCCATTTATAGTCACCAATGCCTTTGTAAGCCTTATTACTCGCTTTAAATGGTTTTATAATCTCATTATCGATTTTAAGTTTAATTTTTTTGAATTTTTCATTAAAACAGATTATAATTGGATGTTTCCCTCGAGAAACGTGAAGCGAATCCCATCCATTGAAAAGAAAAGTCCATTTATAGTCACCAATGCCTTTGTAAGCCTTATTACTCGCTTTAAATGGTTTTATAATCTCATTATTGATTCTAAGTTGAATTTTTTTGAATTTTTCATTAAAACAGATTAGAATTGGATGTTTCCCTCGAGAAACGTGAAGCGAATCCCATCCATTGACAAGAAAAGTCCATTTATAGTCACCAATGCCTTTGTAAGCCTTATTACTCGCTTTAAATGGTTTTATAATCTCATTTTTGATTTTAAGTTGATTTTTTTTGAATTTTTTGTTAAAGCAGATTATAATTGGATGTTTCCCTCGGGAAACGTGAAGCGAATCCCATCCATTGACAAGAAAAGTCCATTTATAGTCACCAATGCCTTTGTACTTATTACTCGCTTTAAATGGTTTTATAATCTCATTATTGATTTTAAGTTGAATTTTTTTGAATTTTTTGTTAAAACAGATTATAATTGGATGTTTCCCTCAGGAAACGTGAAGTGAATCCCATCTATTGACAAGAAAAGTCCATTTATAGTCACCAATGCCTTTGTAAGCCTTATTACTCGCTTTAAATGGTTTATAATCTGATTATTGATTTTAAGTTTAATTTTTTTGAATTTTTCGTTAAAACAGATTATAATTGGATGTTTCCCTCGAGAAACGTGAAGCGAATCCCATCCATTGACAAGAAAAGTCCATTTATAGTCACCAATGCCTTTGTAAGCCTTATTACTCGCTTTAAATGGTTTTACAATCTCATTATTGATTTTAAGTTTAATTTTTTTACATTTTTTGTTAAAACAGATTATAATTGGATGTTTCCCTCGAGAAACGTGAAGCGAATCCCATCCATTGACAAGAAAAGTCCATTTATAGTCACCAATGCCTTTGTAAGCCTTATTACTCGCTTTAAATGGTTTTATAATCTCATTATTGATTTTAAGTTTAATTTTTTTACATTTTTTGTTAAAACAAATTATAATTGGATGTTTCCCTCGGGAAACGTGAAGTGAATCCCATCTATTGACAAGAAAAGTCCATTTATAGTCACCAATGCCTTTGTAAGCCTTATTACTCGCTTTAAATGGTTTTATAACCTCATTATTGATTTTAAGTTTAATTTTTTTACATTTTTTGCTAAAACAGATTATAATTGGATGTTTCCCTTGGGAAACGTGAAGTGAATCCCATCTATTGACAAGAAAAGTCCATTTATAGTCACCAATGCCTTTGTAAGCCTTACTACTCGCTTTAAATGGTTTTATAATCTGATTATTGATTTTAAGTTTAATTGTTTTGAATTTTTCGTTAAAACATATTATAATTGGATGTTGCCCTCGAGAAACGTGAAGCGAATCCCATCCATTGACAAGAAAAGTCCATTTATAGTGACCAATGCCTTTGAAAGCATTATTACATGCTTCAAATGGTTTTATAATCTCGTTATTGATTTTAAGTTAAATTTTTTTGAATTTTTCGTTAAAACAGAATATAGTAGGATGTTTCCCTCGAGAAACGTGAAGCGAATCGCATCCATTGACAAGAAAAGTCCATTTATAGTCACCAATGCCTTTGTAAGTCTTATTACTCGCTTCAAATGGTTTTATAATCTCATTATTGATTTTAAGTTGAATTTTTTTGAATTTTTTGTTAAAACAGATTATAATTGGATGTTTCCCTCGGGAAACGTGAAGTGAATCCCATCTATTGACAAGAAAAGTCCATTTATAGTCACCAATGCCTTTGTAAGCCTTATTACTCGCTTTAAATGGTTTTATAATCTGATTATTGATTTTAAGTTGAATTTTTTTGAATTTTTTGTTAAAACAGATTATAATTGGATGTTTCCCTCGGGAAACGTGAAGTGAATCCCATCTATTGACAAGAAAAGTCCATTTATAGTCACCAATGCCTTTGTAAGCCTTATTACTCGCTTTAAATGGTTTTATAATCTGATTATTGATTTTAAGTTTAATTGTTTTGAATTTTTCGTTAAAACATATTATAATTGGATGTTTCCCTCGAGAAACGTGAAGCGAATCCCATCCATTGACAAGAAAAGTCCATTTATAGTCACCAATGCCTTTGTAAGCCTTATTACTCGCTTTAAATGGTTTTATAATCTCATTATTGATTTTAAGTTTAATTTTTTTGAATTTTTCATTAAAACAGATTATAATTGGATGTTTCCCTCGAGAAACGTGAAGCGAATCCCATCCATTGACAAGAAAAGTCCATTTATAGTCACCAATGCCTTTGTAAGCCTTATTACTCGCTTTAAATGGTTTTATAATCTGATTATTGATTTTAAGTTTAATTTTTTTAAATTTTTCATTAAAACAGATTATAATTGGATGTTTCCCTCGAGAAACGTGAAGCGAATCCCATCCATTGACAAGAAAAGTCCATTTATAGTCACCAATGCCTTTGTAAGCCTTATTACTCGCTTTAAATGGTTTTATAATCTCATTATTGATTTTAAGTTTAATTTTTTTACATTTTTTGTTAAAACATATTATAATTGGATGTTTCCCTCGAGAAACGTGAAGCGAATCCCATCCATTGACAAGAAAAGTCCATTTATAGACACCAATGCCTTTGTAAGCCTTATTACTCGCTTTAAATGGTTTTATAATCTGATTATTGATTTTAAGTTTAATTTTTTTGAATTTTTCGTTAAAACAGATTATAATTGGATGTTTCCCTCGAGAAACGTGAAGCGAATCCCATCCATTGGCAAGAAAAGTCCATTTATAGTCACCAATGCCTTTGTAAGCCTTATTACTCGCTTTAAATGGTTTTATAATCTGATTATTGATTTTAAGTTTAATTTTTTTGAATTTTTCGTTAAAACAGATTATAATTGGATGTTTCCCTCGGGAAACGTGAAGTGAATCCCATCTATTGACAAGAAAAGTTCATTTATAGTCACCAATGCCTTTGTAAGCCTTATTTCTCGCTTTAAATGGTTTTATAATCTGATTATTGATTTTAAGTTTAATTTTTTTAAATCTTTCATTAAAACAGATTATAATTGGATGATTCCCTCGAGAAACGTGAAGCGAATCCCATCCATTGACAAGAAAAGTCCATTTATAGTCACCAATGCCTTTGTAAGCCTTATTACTCGCTTTAAATGGTTTTATAATCTGATTATTGATTTTAAATTTAATTTTTTTGAATTTTTCGTTAAAACAGATTATAATTGGATGTTTCCCTCGGGAAACGTGAAGTGAATCCCATCTATTGACAAGAAAAGTTCATTTATAGTCACCAATGCCTTTGTAAGCCTTATTACTTGCTTTAAATGGTTTTATAATCTGATTAGTGATTTTAAGTTTAATTTTTTTGAATTTTTTGTTAAAACAGATTATAATTGGATGTTTCCCTCGAGAAACGTGAAGCGAATCCCATCCATTGACAAGAAAAGTCCATTTATAGTCACCAATGCCTTTGTAAGCCTTATTACTCGCTTTAAATGGTTTTATTATCTCATTATTGATTTTAAGTTTAATTTTTTTACATTTTTTGTTAAAACAAATTATAATTGGATGTTTCCCTCGGGAAACGTGAAATGAATCCCATCTATTGACAAGAAAAGTCCATTTATAGTCACCAATGCCTTTGTAAGCCTTATTACTCGCTTTAAATGGTTTATAATCTGATTATTGATTTTAAGTTTAATTTTTTTGAATTTTTCGTTAAAACAGATTATAATTGGATGTTTCCCTCGAGAAACGTGAAGCGAATCCCATCCATTGACAAGAAAAGTCCATTTATAGTCACCAATGCCTTTGTAAGCCTTATTACTCGCTTTAAATGGTTTTATAATCTCATTATTGATTTTAAGTTTAATTTTTTTGAATTTTTCATTAAAACAGATTATAATTGGATGTTTCCCTCGAGAAACGTGAAGCGAATCCCATCCATTGACAAGAAAAGCCCATTTATAGTCACCAATGCCTTTGTAAGCCTTATTACTCGCTTTAAATGGTTTTATAATCTCATTATTGATTTTAAGTTTAATTTTTTTGAATTTTTCATTAAAACAGATTATAATTGGATGTTTTCCTCGAGAAACGTGAAGCGAATCCCATCCATTGACAAGAAAAGTCCATTTATAGTCACCAATGCCTTTGTAAGCCTTATTACTCGCTTTAAATGGTTTTATAACCTCATTATTGATTTTAAGTTTAATTTTTTTACATTTTTTGCTAAAACAGATTATAATTGGATGTTTCCCTTGGGAAACGTGAAGTGAATCCCATCTATTGACAAGAAAAGTCCATTTATAGTCACCAATGCCTTTGTAAGCCTTACTGCTCGCTTTAAATGGTTTTATAATCTGATTATTGATTTTAAGTTTAATTGTTTTGAATTTTTCGTTAAAACATATTATAATTGGATGTTTCCCTCGAGAAACGTGAAGCGAATCCCATCCATTGACAAGGAAAGTCCATTTATAGTGACCAATGCCTTTGAAAGCCTTATTACATGCTTCAAATGGTTTTATAATCTCGTTATTGATTTTAAGTTGAATTTTTTTGAATTTTTTGTTAAAACAGAATATAATAGGATGTTTCCCTCGAGAAACGTGAAGCGAATCCCATCCATTGACAAGAAAAGTCCATTTATAGTCACCAATGCCTTTGTAAGTCTTATTACTCGCTTTAAATGGTTTTATAATCTCATTATTGATTTTAAGTTGAATTTTTTTGAATTTTTTGTTAAAACAGATTATAATTGGATGTTTCCCTCGGGAAACGTGAAGTGAATCCCATCTATTGACAAGAAAAGTCCATTTATAGTAACCAATGCCTTTGTAAGCCTTATTACTCGCTTTAAATGGTTTTATAACCTCATTATTGATTTTAAGTTTAATTTTTTTACATTTTTTGCCAAAACAGATTATAATTGGATGTTTCCTTTGGGAAACGTGAAGTGAATCCCATCTATTGACAAGAAAAGTCCATTTATAGTCACCAATGCCTTTGTAAGCCTTACTACTCGCTTTAAATGGTTTTATAATCTGATTATTGATTTTAAGTTTAATTGTTTTGAATTTTTCGTTAAAACATATTATAATTGGATGTTTCCCTCGAGAAACGTGAAGCGAATCCCATCCATTGACAAGAAAAGTCCATTTATAGTGACCAATGCCTTTGAAAGCCTTATTACATGCTTCAAATGGTTTTATAATCTCGTTATTGATTTTAAGTTAAATTTTTTTGAATTTTTCGTTAAAACAGAATATAATAGGATGTTTTCCTCGAGAAACGTGAAGCGAATCCCATCCATTGACAAGAAAAGTCCATTTATAGTCTCCAATGCCTTTGTAAGTCTTATTACTCGCTTTAAATGGTTTTATAATCTCATTATTGATTTTAAGTTGAATTTTTTTGAATTTTTTGTTAAAACAGATTATAATTGGATGTTTCCCTCGGGAAACGTGAAGGGAATCCCATCCATTGACAAGGAAAGTCCATTTATAGTCACCAATGCCTTTGTAAGCCTTATTACTCGCTTTAAATGGTTTTATAATCTGATTATTGATTTTAAGTTTAATTTTTTTGAATTTTTCGTTAAAACAGATTATAATTGGATGTTTCCGTCGAGAAACGTGAAGCGAATCCCATCCATTGGCAGGAAAAGTCCATTTATAGTCACCAATGCCTTTGTAAGCCTTATTACTCGCTTTAAATGGTTTTATAATCTGATTATTGATTTTAAATTTAATTTTTTTGAATTTTTCGTTAAAACAGATTATAATTGGATGTTTCCCTCGGGAAACGTGAAGTGAATCCCATCTATTGACAAGAAAAGTTCATTTATAGTCACCAATGCCTTTGTAAGCCTTATTACTTGCTTTAAATGGTTTTATAATCTGATTAGTGATTTTAAGTTTAATTTTTTTGAATTTTTTGTTAAAACAGATTATAATTGGATGTTTCCCTCGAGAAACGTGAAGCGAATCCCATCCATTGACAAGAAAAGTCCATTTATAGTCACCAATGCCTTTGTAAGCCTTATTACTCGCTTTAAATGGTTTTATTATCTCATTATTGATTTTAAGTTTAATTTTTTTACATTTTTTGTTAAAACAAATTATAATTGGATGTTTCCCTCGGGAAACGTGAAATGAATCCCATCTATTGACAAGAAAAGTCCATTTATAGTCACCAATGCCTTTGTAAGCCTTATTACTCGCTTTAAATGGTTTATAATCTGATTATTGATTTTAAGTTTAATTTTTTTGAATTTTTCGTTAAAACAGATTATAATTGGATGTTTCCCTCGAGAAACGTGAAGCGAATCCCATCCATTGACAAGAAAAGTCCATTTATAGTCACCAATGCCTTTGTAAGCCTTATTACTCGCTTTAAATGGTTTTATAATCTCATTATTGATTTTAAGTTTAATTTTTTTGAATTTTTCATTAAAACATATTATAATTGGATGTTTCCCTCGAGAAACGTGAAGCGAATCCCATCCATTGACAAGAAAAGTCCATTTATAGTGACCAATGCCTTTGAAAGCCTTATTACATGCTTCAAATGGTTTTATAATCTCGTTATTGATTTTAAGTTAAATTTTTTTGAATTTTTCGTTAAAACAGAATATAATAGGATGTTTTCCTCGAGAAACGTGAAGCGAATCCCATCCATTGACAAGAAAAGTCCATTTATAGTCTCCAATGCCTTTGTAAGTCTTATTACTCGCTTTAAATGGTTTTATAATCTCATTATTGATTTTAAGTTGAATTTTTTTGAATTTTTTGTTAAAACAGATTATAATTGGATGTTTCCCTCGGGAAACGTGAAGTGAATCCCATCTATTGACAAGAAAAGTCCATTTATAGTCACCAATGCCTTTGTAAGCCTTATTACTCGCTTTAAATGGTTTTATAATCTGATTATTGATTTTAAGTTTAATTTTTTTGAATTTTTTGTTAAAACAGATTATAATTGGATGTTTCCCTCGAGAAACGTGAGCGAATCCCATCCATTGACAAGAAAAGTCCATTTATAGTCACCAATGCCTTTGTAAGCCTTATTACTCGCTTTAAATGGTTTTATAATCTCATTATTGATTTTAAGTTTAATTTTTTTGAATTTTTTGTTAAAACAGATTATAATTGGATGTTTCCCTCGAGAAACGTGAAGCGAATCCCATCCATTGACAAGAAAAGTCCATTTATAGTCACCAATGCCTTTGTAAGCCTTATTACTCGCTTTAAATGGTTTTATTATCTCATTATTGATTTTAAGTTTAATTTTTTTACATTTTTTGTTAAAACAAATTATAATTGGATGTTTCCCTCGGGAAACGTGAAATGAATCCCATCTATTGACAAGAAAAGTCCATTTATAGTCACCAATGCCTTTGTAAGCCTTATTACTCGCTTTAAATGGTTTATAATCTGATTATTGATTTTAAGTTTAATTTTTTTGAATTTTTCGTTAAAACAGATTATAATTGGATGTTTCCCTCGAGAAACGTGAAGCGAATCCCATCCATTGACAAGAAAAGTCCATTTATAGTCACCAATGCCTTTGTAAGCCTTATTACTCGCTTTAAATGGTTTTATAATCTCATTATTGATTTTAAGTTTAATTTTTTTGAATTTTTCATTAAAACAGATTATAATTGGATGTTTCCCTCGAGAAACGTGAAGCGAATCCTATCCATTGACAAGAAAAGCCCATTTATAGTCACCAATGCCTTTGTAAGCCTTATTACTCGCTTTAAATGGTTTTATAATCTCATTATTGATTTTAAGTTTAATTTTTTTGAATTTTTCATTAAAACAGATTATAATTGGATGTTTTCCTCGAGAAACGTGAAGCGAATCCCATCCATTGACAAGAAAAGTCCATTTATAGTCACCAATGCCTTTGTAAGCCTTATTACTCGCTTTAAATGGTTTTATAACCTCATTATTGATTTTAAGTTTAATTTTTTTACATTTTTTGCTAAAACAGATTATAATTGGATGTTTCCCTTGGGAAACGTGAAGTGAATCCCATCTATTGACAAGAAAAGTCCATTTATAGTCACCAATGCCTTTGTAAGCCTTACTGCTCGCTTTAAATGGTTTTATAATCTGATTATTGATTTTAAGTTTAATTGTTTTGAATTTTTCGTTAAAACATATTATAATTGGATGTTTCCCTCGAGAAACGTGAAGCGAATCCCATCCATTGACAAGGAAAGTCCATTTATAGTGACCAATGCCTTTGAAAGCCTTATTACATGCTTCAAATGGTTTTATAATCTCGTTATTGATTTTAAGTTGAATTTTTTTGAATTTTTTGTTAAAACAGAATATAATAGGATGTTTCCCTCGAGAAACGTGAAGCGAATCCCATCCATTGACAAGAAAAGTCCATTTATAGTCACCAATGCCTTTGTAAGTCTTATTACTCGCTTTAAATGGTTTTATAATCTCATTATTGATTTTAAGTTGAATTTTTTTGAATTTTTTGTTAAAACAGATTATAATTGGATGTTTCCCTCGGGAAACGTGAAGTGAATCCCATCTATTGACAAGAAAAGTCCATTTATAGTAACCAATGCCTTTGTAAGCCTTATTACTCGCTTTAAATGGTTTTATAACCTCATTATTGATTTTAAGTTTAATTTTTTTACATTTTTTGCCAAAACAGATTATAATTGGATGTTTCCCTTGGGAAACGTGAAGTGAATCCCATCTATTGACAAGAAAAGTCCATTTATAGTCACCAATGCCTTTGTAAGCCTTACTACTTGCTTTAAATGGTTTTATAATCTGATTATTGATTTTAAGTTTAATTGTTTTGAATTTTTCGTTAAAACATATTATAATTGGATGTTTCCCTCGAGAAACGTGAAGCGAATCCCATCCATTGACAAGAAAAGTCCATTTATAGTGACCAATGCCTTTGAAAGCCTTATTACATGCTTCAAATGGTTTTATAATCTCGTTATTGATTTTAAGTTAAATTTTTTTGAATTTTTCGTTAAAACAGAATATAATAGGATGTTTTCCTCGAGAAACGTGAAGCGAATCCCATCCATTGACAAGAAAAGTCCATTTATAGTCTCCAATGCCTTTGTAAGTCTTATTACTCGCTTTAAATGGTTTTATAATCTCATTATTGATTTTAAGTTGAATTTTTTTGAATTTTTTGTTAAAACAGATTATAATTGGATGTTTCCCTCGGGAAACGTGAAGTGAATCCCATCTATTGACAAGAAAAGTCCATTTATAGTCACCAATGCCTTTGTAAGCCTTATTACTCGCTTTAAATGGTTTTATAATCTGATTATTGATTTTAAGTTTAATTTTTTTGAATTTTTTGTTAAAACAGATTATAATTGGATGTTTCCCTCGAGAAACGTGAGCGAATCCCATCCATTGACAAGAAAAGTCCATTTATAGTCACCAATGCCTTTGTAAGCCTTATTACTCGCTTTAAATGGTTTTATAATCTCGTTTTTTATTTTAAGTTGAATTTTTTTGAATTTTTTGTTAAAACAGATTATAATTGGATGTTTCCCTAGGGAAACGTGAAGCGAATCCCATCCATTGACAAGAAAAGTCCATTTATAGTCACCAATGCCTTTGAAAGTCTTATTACACGCTTCAAATTGTTTTATAATCTCGTTATTGATTTTAAGTTGAATTTTTTTGAATTTTTCGTTAAAACAGAATATAATAGGATGTTTCCCTCGAGAAACGTGAAGCGAATCCCATCCATTGACAAGAAAAGTCCATTTATAGTCACCAATGCCTTTGTAAGTCTTATTACTCGCTTTAAATGGTTTTATAATCTCATTATTGATTTTAAGTTGAATTTTTTTGAATTTTTTGTTAAAACAGATTATAATTGGATATTTCCCTCGGGAAACGTGAAGTGAATCCCATCTATTGACAAGAAAAGTCCATTTATAGTCACCAATGCCTTTGTAAGCCTTATTACTCGCTTTAAATGGTTTTAGAATCTGATTATTGATTTTAAGTTTAATTTTTTGAATGTTTCGTTAAAACAGATTATAATTGGATGTTTCCCTCTA
Source organism: Theobroma cacao (assembly GCF_053813885.1). Taxonomy (NCBI): domain Eukaryota; kingdom Viridiplantae; phylum Streptophyta; class Magnoliopsida; order Malvales; family Malvaceae; genus Theobroma; species Theobroma cacao. Next base: position 25,197,213 of record NC_142647.1, read on the forward strand.
GAAACGTGAAGCGAATCTCATCCATTGACAAGAAAACTCCATTTATAGTCACCAATGCCTTTGTAAGTCTTATTACTCGCTTTAAATGGTTTTATAATCTCATTATTGATTTTAAGTTGAATTTTTTTAAATTTTTTGTTAAAACAGATCATAATTGGATGTTTCCCTCGGGAAACGTGAAGTGAATCCCATCTATTGACAAGAAAAGTCCATTTATAGTCACCAATGCCTTTGTAAGCCTTATTACTCGTTTTAAATGGTTTTATAATCTGATTATTGATTTCAAGTTTAATTTTTTTGAATTTTTCGTTAAAACAGATTATAATTGGATGTTTTCCTCGAGAAACGTGAAGCGAATCCCATCCATTGACAAGAAAAGTCCTTTTATAGTCACCAATGCCTTTGTAAGCCTTATTACTCGCTTTAAATGGTTTTATAATCTTATTATTGATTTTAAGTTTAATTTTTTTGAATTTTTTGTTAAAACATATTATAATTGGATGTTTCCCTCGAGAAACGTGAAGCGAATCCCATCCATTGACAAGAAAAGTCCATTTATAGTCACCAATGCCTTTGTAAGCCTTATTACTCGCTTTAAATGGTTTTATAATCTGATTATTGATTTTAAGTTTAATTTTTTTGAATTTTTTGTTAAAACATATTATAATTGGATGTTTCCCTCGAGAAACGTGAAGCGAATCCCATCCATTGACAAGAAAAGTCCATTTATAGTCACCAATGCCTTTGTAAGCCTTATTACTCGCTTTAAATGGTTTTATAATCTGATTATTGATTTTAAGTTTAATTTTTTTGAATTTTTTGTTAAAACAGATTATAATTGGATGTTTCCCTCGAGAAACGTGAAGCGAATCCCATCCATTGACAAGAAAAGTCCATTTATAGTCACCAATGCCTTTGTAAGCCTTATTACTCGCTTTAAATGGTTTTATCACCTCATTATTGATTTTAAGTTTAATTTTTTTACATTTTTTGCTAAAACAGATTATAATTGGATGTTTCCCTTGGGAAACGTGAAGTGAATCCCATCTATTGACAAGAAAAGTCCATTTATAGTCACCAATGCCTTTGTAAGCCTTATTACTCGCTTTAAATGGTTTTATAATCTGATTATTGATTTTAAGTTTAATTTTTTTGAATTTTTCGTTAAAACATATTATAATTGGATGTTTCCCTCGAGAAACGTGAAGCGAATCCCATCCATTGATAAGAAAAGTCCATTTATAGTCACCAATGCCTTTGTAAGCCTTATTACTCGCTTTAAATGGTTTTATAATCTCATTATTGATTTTAAGTTTAATTTTTTTACATTTTTTGTTAAAACAGATTATAATTGGATGTTTCCCTTGAGAAACGTGAAGCGAATCCCATCCATTGACAAGAAAAGTCCATTTATAGTCACCAATGCCTTTGTAAGCCTTATTACTCGCTTTAAATGGTTTTATAATCTGATTATTGATTTTAAGTTTAATTTTTTTGAATTTTTTGTTAAAACAGATTATAATTGGATGTTTCCCTCGAGAAACGTGAAGCGAATCCCATCCATTGACAAGAAAAGTCCATTTATAGTCACCAATGCCTTTGTAAGCCTTATTACTCGCTTTAAATGGTTTTATCAACTCATTATTGATTTTAAGTTTAATTTTTTTACATTTTTTGCTAAAACAGATTATAATTGGATGTTTCCCTTGGGAAACGTGAAGTGAATCCCATCTATTGACAAGAAAAGTCCATTTATAGTCACCAATGCCTTTGTAAGCCTTATTACTCGCTTTAAATGGTTTTATAATCTGATTATTGATTTTAAGTTTAATTTTTTTGAATTTTTCGTTAAAACATATTATAATTGGATGTTTCCCTCGAGAAACGTGAAGCGAATCCCATCCATTGATAAGAAAAGTCCATTTATAGTCACCAATGCCTTTGTAAGCCTTATTACTCGCTTTAAATGGTTTTATAATCTCATTATTGATTTTAAGTTTAATTTTTTTACATTTTTTGTTAAAACAGATTATAATTGGATGTTTCCCTTGAGAAACGTGAAGCGAATCCCATCCATTGACAAGAAAAGTCCATTTATAGTCACCAATGCCTTTGTAAGCCTTATTACTCGCTTTAAATGGTTTTATAATCTGATTATTGATTTTAAGTTTAATTTTTTTGAATTTTTTGTTAAAACAGATTATAATTGGATGTTTCCCTCGAGAAACGTGAAGCGAATCCCATCCATTGACAAGAAAAGTCCATTTATAGTCACCAATGCCTTTGTAAGCCTTATTACTCGCTTTAAATGGTTTTATCACCTCATTATTGATTTTAAGTTTAATTTTTTTACATTTTTTGCTAAAACAGATTATAATTGGATGTTTCCCTTGGGAAACGTGAAGTGAATCCCATCTATTGACAAGAAAAGTCCATTTATAGTCACCAATGCCTTTGTAAGCCTTATTACTCGCTTTAAATGGTTTTATAATCTGATTATTGATTTTAAGTTTAATTTTTTGAATTTTTCGTTAAAACATATTATAATTGGATGTTTCCCTCGAGAAACGTGAAGCGAATCCCATCCATTGACAAGAAAAGTCCATTTATAGTCACCAATGCCTTTGTAAGCCTTATTACTCGCTTTAAATGGTTTTATAATCTCATTATTGATTTTAAGTTTAATTTTTTTACATTTTTTGTTAAAACAGATTATAATTGGATGTTTCCCTCGAGAAACGTGAAGCGAATCCCATCCATTGACAAGAAAAGTCCATTTATAGTCACCAATGCCTTTGTAAGCCTTATTACTCGCTTTAAATAATTTTATAATCTCATTATTGATTTTAAGTTTAATTTTTTTGAATTTTTCGTTAAAACAGATTATAATTGGATGTTTCCCTCGAGAAACGTGAAGCGAATCCCATCTATTGACAAGAAAAGTCTAGTTATAGTCACCAATGCCTTTGTAAGCCATATTACTCACTTTAAATGGTTTTATAATCTCATTATTGATCTTAAGTTTAATTTTTTTTACATTTTTTGTTAAAATAGAATATAATTGGATGTTTCGCTCAAAAAATGTGAAGCGAATGCCGTCCATGGACAAGAAAAGTCCATTTATAGTCACCAATGCCTTTGTAAGCCTTATTACTCGCTTTAAATGGTTTTATAATCTGATTATTGATTTTAAGTTTAATTTTTTTGAATTTTTTGTTAAAACAGATTATAATTGGATGTTTCCCTCGAGAAACGTGAAGCGAATCCCATCCATTGACAAGAAAAGTCCATTTATAGTCACCAATGCCTTTGAAAGCCTTATTACACGCTTCAAATGGTTTTATAATCTCGTTATTGATTTTAAGTTGAATTTTTTTGAATTTTTCGTTAAAACAGAATATAATAGGATGTTTCCCTCGAGAAACGTGAAGCGAATCCCATCCATTGACAAGAAAAGTCCATTTATAGTCACCAATGCCTTTGTAAGTCTTATTACTCGCTTTAAATGGTTTTATAATCTCATTATTGATTTTAAGTTGAATTTTTTTGAATTTTTTGTTAAAACAGATTATAATTGGATATTTCCCTCGGGAAACGTGAAGTGAATCCCATCTATTGACAAGAAAAGTCCATTTATAGTCACCAATGCCTTTGTAAGCCTTATTACTCGCTTTAAATGGTTTTAGAATCTGATTATTGATTTTAAGTTTAATTTTTTTGAATTTTTCGTTAAAACAGATTATAATTGGATGTTTCCCTCGGGAAACGTGAAGCGAATCCCATCTATTGACAAGAAAAGTCCATTTATAGTCATCAATGCCTTTGTAAGCCTTATTACTCGCTTTAAATGGTTTTATAATCTGATTATTGATTTTAAGTTTAATTTTTTTGAATTATTCGATAAAACAGATTATAATTGGATGTTTCCCTCGAGAAACGTGAAGCGAATCCCATCCATTGACAAGAAAAGTCCATTTATAGTCACCAATGCCTTTGTAAGCCTTATTACTCGCTTTAAATGGTTTTATAACCTCATTATTGATTTTAAGTTTAATTTTTTTACATTTTTTGCTAAAACAGATTATAATTGGATGTTTCCCTTGGGAAACGTGAAGTGAATCCCATCTATTGACAAGAAAAGTCCATTTATAGTCACCAATGCCTTTGTAAGCCTTACTGCTCGCTTTAAATGGTTTTATAATCTGATTATTGATTTTAAGTTTAATTGTTTTGAATTTTTCGTTAAAACATATTATAATTGGATGTTTCCCTCGAGAAACGTGAAGCGAATCCCATCCATTGACAAGGAAAGTCCATTTATAGTGACCAATGCCTTTGAAAGCCTTATTACATGCTTCAAATGGTTTTATAATCTCGTTATTGATTTTAAGTTGAAGTTTTTTGAATTTTTTGTTAAAACAGAATATAATAGGATGTTTCCCTCGAGAAACGTGAAGCGAATCCCATCCATTGACAAGAAAAGTCCATTTATAGTCACCAATGCCTTTGTAAGTGTTATTACTCGCTTTAAATGGTTTTATAATCTCATTATTGATTTTAAGTTGAATTTTTTTGAATTTTTTGTTAAAACAGATTATAATTGGATGTTTCCCTCGGGAAACGTGAAGTGAATCCCATCTATTGACAAGAAAAGTCCATTTATAGTAACCAATGCCTTTGTAAGCCTTATTACTCGCTTTAAATGGTTTTATAACCTCATTATTGATTTTAAGTTTAATTTTTTTACATTTTTTGCCAAAACAGATTATAATTGGATGTTTCCCTTGGGAAACGTGAAGTGAATCCCATCTATTGACAAGAAAAGTCCATTTATAGTCACCAATGCCTTTGTAAGCCTTACTACTCGCTTTAAATGGTTTTATAATCTGATTATTGATTTTAAGTTTAATTGTTTTGAATTTTTCGTTAAAACATATTATAATTGGATGTTTCCCTCGAGAAACGTGAAGCGAATCCCATCCATTGACAAGAAAAGTCCATTTATAGTGACCAATGCCTTTGAAAGCCTTATTACATGCTTCAAATGGTTTTATAATCTCGTTATTGATTTTAAGTTAAATTTTTTTGAATTTTTCGTTAAAACAGAATATAATAGGATGTTTTCCTCGAGAAACGTGAAGCGAATCCCATCCATTGACAAGAAAAGTCCATTTATAGTCTCCAATGCCTTTGTAAGTCTTATTACTCGCTTTAAATGGTTTTATAATCTCATTATTGATTTTAAGTTGAATTTTTTTGAATTTTTTGTTAAAACAGATTATAATTGGATGTTTCCCTCGGGAAACGTGAAGTGAATCCCATCTATTGACAAGAAAAGTCCATTTATAGTCACCAATGCCTTTGTAAGCCTTATTACTCGCTTTAAATGGTTTTATAATCTGATTATTGATTTTAAGTTTAATTTTTTTGAATTTTTCGTTAAAACAGATTATAATTGGATGTTTCCCTCGAGAAATGTGAAGCGAATCCCATCCATTGACAAGAAAAGTCCATTTATAGTCACCAATGCCTTTGTAAGCCTTATTACTCGCTTTAAATGGTTTTATAATCTCATTTTTTATTTTAAGTTGAATTTTTTTGATTTTTTTGTTAAAACAGATTATAATTGGATGTTTCCCTAGGGAAACGTGAAGCGAATCCCATCCATTGACAAGAAAAGTCCATTTATAGTCACCAATGCCTTTGAAAGCCTTATTACACGCTTCAAATGGTTTTATAATCTCGTTATTGATTTTAAGTTGAATTTTTTTGAATTTTTCGTTAAAACAGAATATAATAGGATGTTTCCCTCGAGAAACGTGAAGCGAATCCCATCCATTGACAAGAAAAGTCCATTTATAGTCACCAATGCCTTTGTAAGTCTTATTACTCGCTTTAAATGGTTTTATAATCTCATTATTGATTTTAAGTTGAATTTTTTTGAATTTTTTGTTAAAACAGATTATAATTGGATATTTCCCTCGGGAAACGTGAAGTGAATCCCATCTATTGACAAGAAAAGTCCATTTATAGTCACCAATGCCTTTGTAAGCCTTATTACTCGCTTTAAATGGTTTTAGAATCTGATTATTGATTTTAAGTTTAATTTTTTGAATTTTTCGTTAAAACAGATTATAATTGGATGTTTCCCTCGAGAAACGTGAAGCGAATCTCATCCATTGACAAGAAAACTCCATTTATAGTCACCAATGCCTTTGTAAGTCTTATTACTCGCTTTAAATGGTTTTATAATCTCATTATTGATTTTAAGTTGAATTTTTTTGAATTTTTTGTTAAAACAGATCATAATTGGATGTTTCCCTCGGGAAACGTGAAGTGAATCCCATCTATTGACAAGAAAAGTCCATTTATAGTCACCAATGCCTTTGTAAGCCTTATTACTCGTTTTAAATGGTTTTATAATCTGATTATTGATTTCAAGTTTAATTTTTTTGAATTTTTCGTTAAAACAGATTATAATTGGATGTTTCCCTCGAGAAACGTGAAGCGAATCCCATCCATTGACAAGAAAAGTCCTTTTATAGTCACCAATGCCTTTGTAAGCCTTATTACTCGCTTTAAATGGTTTTATAATCTTATTATTGATTTTAAGTTTCATTTTTTTGAATTTTTTGTTAAAACATATTATAATTGGATGTTTCCCTCGAGAAACGTGAAGCGAATCCCATCCATTGACAAGAAAAGTCCATTTATAGTCACCAATGCCTTTGTAAGCCTTATTACTCGCTTTAAATAATTTTATAATCTCATTATTGATTTTAAGTTTAATTTTTTTACATTCTTTGTTAAAACAGATTATAATTGGATGTTTCCCTCGAGAAACGTGAAGCGAATCCCATCCATTGACAAGAAAAGTCCATTTATAGTCACCAATGCCTTTGTAAGCCTTATTACTCGCTTTAAATGGTTTTATAATCTCATTATTGATTTTAAGTTTAATTTTTTTACATTTTTTGTTAAAACAGATTATAATTGGATGTTTCCCTCGAGAAACGTGAAGCGAATCCCATCCATTGACAAGAAAAGTCCATTTATAGTCACCAATGCCTTTGTAAGCCTTATTACTCGCTTTAAATGGTTTTATAATCTGATTATTGATTTTAAGTTTAATTTTTTTGAATTTTTCGTTAAAACATATTATAATTGGATGTTTCCCTCGAGAAACGTGAAGCGAATCCCATCCATTGACAAGAAAAGTCCATTTATAGTCACCAATGCCTTTGTAAGCCTTATTACTCGCTTTAAATGGTTTTATAATCTGATTATTGATTTTAAGTTTAATTTTTTTGAATTTTTTGTTAAAACAGATTATAATTGGATGTTTCCCTCGAGAAACGTGAAGCGAATCCCATCCATTGACAAGAAAAGTCCATTTATAGTCACCAATGCCTTTGTAAGCCTTATTACTCGCTTTAAATGGTTTTATCACCTCATTATTGATTTTAAGTTTAATTTTTTTGCATTTTTTGCTAAAACAGATTATAATTGGATGTTTCCCTCGGGAAACGTGAAGTGAATCCCATCTATTGACAAGAAAAGTCCATTTATAGTCACCAATGCCTTTGTAAGCCTTATTACTCGCTTTAAATGGTTTTATAATCTGATTATTGATTTTAAGTTTAATTTTTTTGAATTTTTCGTTAAAACATATTATAATTGGATGTTTCCCTCGAGAAACGTGAAGCGAATCCCATCCATTGACAAGAAAAGTCCATTTATAGTCACCAATGCCTTTGTAAGCCTTATTACTCGCTTTAAATGGTTTTATAATCTCATTATTGATTTTAAGTTTAATTTTTTTACATTTTTTGTTAAAACAGATTATAATTGGATGTTTCCCTCGGGAAACGTGAAGTGAATCCCACATATTGACAAGAAAAGTCCATTTACAGTCACCAATGCCTTTGTAAGCCTTATTACTCGCTTTAAATGGTTTTATAATCTGATTATTGATTTTAAGTTTAATTTTTTTGAATTTTTCGTTAAAACAGATTATAATTGGATGTTTCCCTCGAGAAACGTGAAGCGAATCCCATCCATTGGCAAGAAAAGTCCATTTATAGTCACCAATGCCTTTGGAAGCCTTATTACTCGCTTTAAATGGTTTTATAATCTGATTATTGATTTTAAGTTTCATTTTTTTGAATTTTTCGTTAAAACAGATTATAATTGGATGTTTCCCTCGAGAAACATGAAGCGAATCCCATCCATTGACAAGAAAAGTCCATTTATAGTCACCAATGCCTTTGTAAGCCTTATTACTCGCTTTAAATGGTTTTATAATCTCATTATTGATTTTAAGTTTAATTTTTTTACATTTTTTGTTAAAACAAATTATAATTGGATGTTTCCCTCGGGAAACGTGAAGTGAATCCCATCTATTGACAAGAAAAGTCCATTTATAGTCACCAATGCCTTTGTAAGCCTTATTACTCGCTTTAAATGGTTTTATAATCTGATTATTGATTTTAAGTTTAATTTTTTTGAATTTTTCGTTAAAACATATTATAATTGGATGTTTCCCTCGAGAAACGTGAAGCGAATCCCATCCATTGACAAGAAAAGTCCATTTATAGTCACCAATGCCTTTGGAAGCCTTATTACTCGCTTTAAATGGTTTTATAATCTGATTATGGATTTTAAGTTTCATTTTTTTGAATTTTTCGTTAAAACAGATTATAATTGGATGTTTCCCTCAAGAAACGTGAAGCGAATCCCATCCATTGACAAGAAAAGTCCATTTATAGTCACCAATGCCTTTGTAAGCCTTATTAGTCGCTTTAAATGGTTTTATAATCTCATTATTGATTTTAAGTTTAATTTTTTTACATTTTTTGTTAAAACAGATTATAATTGGATGTTTCCCTCGAGAAACGTGAAGCGAATCCCATCCATTGACAAGAAAAGTCCATTTATTGTCACCAATGCCTTTGTAAGCCTTATTACTCGCTTTAAATAATTTTATAATCTCATTATTGATTTTAAGTTTAATTTTTTTACATTCTTTGTTAAAACAGATTATAATTGGATGTTTCCCTCGGGAAACATGAAGTGAATCCCATCCATTGACAAGAAAAGTCCATTTACAGTCTCCAATGCCTTTGTAAGCCTTATTACTCGCTTTAAATGGTTTTATAATCTGATTATTGATTTTAAGTTTAATTTTTTTGAATTTTTCGTTAAAACAGATTATAATTGGATGTTTCCCTCGAGAAACGTGAAGCGAATCCCATCCATTGGCAAGAAAAGTCCATTTATAGTCACCAATGCCTTTGTAAGCCTTATTACTCGCTTTAAATGGTTTTATAATCTCATTATTGATTTTAAGTTTAATTTTTTTGAATTTTTCATTAAAACAGATTATAATTGGATGTTTCCCTCGAGAAACGTGAAGCGAATCCCATCCATTGACAAGAAAAGTCCATTTATAGTCACCAATGCCTTTGTAAGCCTTATTACTCACTTTAAATGGTTTTATAATCTCATTATTGATTTTAAGTTGAACTTTTTTGAATTTTTCGTTAAAACAGATTATGATTGGATGTTTCCCTCAGGAAACGTGAAGCGAATCCCATCCATTCAAGAGAAAGGTCCATTTATAGTCACCAATGCATTTGTAAACCTTATTACTCACTTTAAATGGTTTTATAATCTCATTATTGATCTTAAGTTTAATTTTTTTACATTTTTTGTTAAAACAGATTATAATTGGATGTTTCGCTCGAAAAACGTGAAGCGAATGCCATCCATGGACAAGAAAAGTCCATTTAGAGTCACCAATGCCTTTGTAAGCCTTATTACTCGCTTTAAATGGTTTTATAATCTTATTATTGATTTTAAGTTTAATTTTTTTACATTTTGTTGTTAAAACAGAATATAATAGGATGTTTCCCTCGAGAAACGTGAAGCGAATCCCATCCATTGACAAGAAAAGTCCATTTATAGTCACCAATGCCTTTGTAAGTCTTATTACTCGCTTTAAATGGTTTTATAATCTCATTATTGATTTTAAGTTGAATTTTTTTGAATTTTTTGTTAAAACAGATTATAGTTGGATGCTTCCCTCGGGAAATGTGAAGTGAATCCCATCTATTGACAAGAAAAGTCCATTTATAGTCACCAATGCCTTTGTAAGCCTTATTACTCGCTTTAAATGGTTTTATAATCTGATTATTGATTTTAAGTTTAATTTTTTTGAATTTTTCGTTAAAACAGATTATAATTGGATGTTTCCCTCGGGAAACGTGAAGCGAATCCCATCTATTGACAAGAAAACTCTAGTTATAGTCACCAATGCCTTTGTAAGCCATATTACTCACTTTAAATGGTTTTATAATCTCATTATTGATCTTAAGTTTACTTTTTTTTACATTTTTTGTTAAAACAGAATATAATTGGATGTTTCGCTCGAAAAATGTGAAGCGAATGCCGTCCATGGACAAGAAAAGTCCATTTATAGTCACCAATGCCTTTGTAAGCCTTATTACTCGCTTTAAATGGTTTTATAATCTCATTGTTGATTTTAAGTTTAATTTTTTTACATTTTGTTGTTAAAATAGATTATAATAGGATGTTTCCCTCGAGAAACGTGAAGCGAATCCCATCCATTGACAAGAAAAGTCCATTTATAGTCACCAATGCCTTTGTAAGCCTTATTACTCGCTTTAAATGGTTTTATAATCTCATTGTTGATTTTAAGTTTAATTTTTTTACATTTTGTTGTTAAAATAGATTATAATAGGATGTTTCTCTCGAGAAACGTGAAGCGAATCCCATCCATTGACAAGAAAAGTCCATTTATAGTCACCAATGCCGTTGTAAGCCTTATTACTCGCTTTAAATAATTTTATAATCTCATTATTGATTTTAAGTTTAATTTTTTTACATTTTTTGTTAAAACAGATTATAATTGGATGTTTCCCTCGGGAAACATGAAGTGAATCCCATCCATTGACAAGAAAAGTCCATTTATAGTCACCAATGCCTTTGTAAGCCTTATTACTCGCTTTAAATGGTTTTATAATCTGATTATTGATTTTAAGTTTAATTTTTTTGAATTTTTCGTTAAAACAGATTATAATTGGATGTTTCCCTCGAGAAACGTGAAGTGAATCCCATCCATTGGCAAGAAAAGTCCATTTATAGTCACCAATGCCTTTGTAAGCCTTATTACTCGCTTTAAATGGTTTTATAATCTCATTTTTTATTTTAAGTTTAATTTTTTTACATTTTTTGTTAAAACAGATTATAATTGGATGTTTCCCTCGAGAAACGTGAAGCGAATCCCATCCATTGACAAGAAAAGTCCATTTATAGTCACCAATGCCTTTGTAAGTCTTATTACTCGCTTTAAATGGTTTTATAATCTCATTATTGATTTTAAGTTGAATTTTTTTGAATTTTTTGGTAAAACAGATTATAATTGGATATTTCCCTCGGGAAACGTGAAGTGAATCCCATCTATTGACAAGAAAAGTCCATTTATAGTCACCAATGCCTTTGTAAGCCTTATTACTCGCTTTAAATGGTTTTAGAATCTGATTATTGATTTTAAGTTTAATTTTTTGAATTTCTCGTTAAAACAGATTATAATTGGATGTTTCCCTCGAGAAACGTGAAGCGAATCTCATCCATTGACAAGAAAACTCTATTTATAGTCACCAATGCCTTTGTAAGTCTTATTACTCGCTTTAAATGGTTTTATAATCTCATTATTGATTTTAAGTTGAATTTTTTTGAATTTTTTGTTAAAACAGATCATAATTGGATGTTTCCCTCGGGAAACGTGAAGTGAATCCCATCTATTGACAAGAAAAGTCCATTTATAGTCACCAATGCCTTTGTAAGCCTTATTACTCGTTTTAAATGGTTTTATAATCTGATTATTGATTTCAAGTTTAATTTTTTTGAATTTTTCGTTAAAACAGATTATAATTGGATGTTTCCCTCGAGAAACGTGAAGCGAATCCCATCCATTGACAAGAAAAGTCCTTTTATAGTCACCAATGCCTTTGTAAGCCTTATTACTCGCGTTAAATGGTTTTATAATCTTATTATTGATTTTAAGTTTAATTTTTTTGAATTTTTTGTTAAAACATATTATAATTGGATGTTTCCCTCGAGAAACGTGAAGCAAATCCCATCCATTGACAAGAAAAGTCCATTTATAGTCACCAATGCCTTTGTAAGCCTTATTACTCGCTTTAAATGGTTTTATAATCTCATTATTGATTTTAAGTTTAATTTTTTTACATTTTTTGTTAAAACAGATTATAATTGGATGTTTCCCTCGGGAAACGTGAAGTGAATCCCACATATTGACAAGAAAAGTCCATTTACAGTCACCAATGCCTTTGTAAGCCTTATTACTCGCTTTAAATGGTTTTATAATCTGATTATTGATTTTAAGTTTAATTTTTTTGAATTTTTCGTTAAAACAGATTATAATTGGATATTTTCCTCGAGAAACGTGAAGCGAATCCCATCCATTGGCAAGAAAAGTCCATTTATAGTCACCAATGCCTTTGGAAGCCTTATTACTCGCTTTAAATGGTTTTATAATCTGATTATTGATTTTAAGTTTCATTTTTTTGAATTTTTCGTTAAAACAGATTATAATTGGATGTTTCCCTCGAGAAACGTGAAGCGAATCCCATCCATTGACAAGAAAAGTCCATTTATAGTCACCAATGCCTTTGTAAGCCTTATTACTCGCTTTAAATGGTTTTATAATCTCATTATTGATTTTAAGTTTAATTTTTTTACTTTTTTTGTTAAAACAAATTATAATTGGATGTTTCCCTCGGGAAACGTGAAGTGAATCCCATCTATTGACAAGAAAAGTCCATTTATAGTCACCAATGCCTTTGTAAGCCTTATTACTCGCTTTAAATGGTTTTATAATCTGATTATTGATTTTAAGTTTAATTTTTTTAAATTTTTCGTTAAAACATATTATAATTGGATGTTTCCCTCGAGAAACGTGAAGCGAATCCCATCCATTGACAAGAAAAGTCCATTTATAGTCACCAATGCCTTTGTAAGCCTTATTACTCGCTTTAAATGGTTTTATAATCTGATTATTGATTTTAAGTTTAATTTTTTTGAATTTTTTGTTAAAACAGATTATAATTGGATGTTTCCCTCGAGAAACGTGAAGCGAATCCCATCCATTGACAAGAAAAGTCCATTTATAGTCACCAATGCCTTTGTAAGCCTTATTACTCGCTTTAAATGGTTTTATAACCTCATTATTGATTTTAAGTTTAATTTTTTTACATTTTTTGCTAAAACAGATTATAATTGGATGTTTCCCTTGGGAAACGTGAAGTGAATCCCATCTATTGACAAGAAAAGTCCATTTATAGTCACCAATGCCTTTGTAAGCCTTATTACTCGCTTTAAATGGTTTTATAATCTGATTATTGATTTTAAGTTTAATTTTTTTGAATTTTTCGTTAAAACATATTATAATTGGATGTTTCCCTCGAGAAACGTGAAGCGAATCCCATCCATTGACAAGAAAAGTCCATTTATAGTCACCAATGCCTTTGTAAGCCTTATTACTCGCTTTAAATGGTTTTATAATCTCATTATTGATTTTAAGTTTAATTTTTTTACATTTTTTGTTAAAACAGATTATAATTGGATGTTTCCCCCGAGAAACGTGAAGCGAATCCCATCCATTGACAAGAAAAGTCCATTTATAGTCACCAATGCCTTTGTAAGCCTTATTACTCGCTTTAAATGGTTTTATAATCTCATTATTGATTTTAAGTTTAATTTTTTTACATTCTTTGTTAAAACAGATTATAATTGGATGTTTCCCTCGGGAAACATGAAGTGAATCCCATCCATTGACAAGAAAAGTCCATTTATAGTCTCCAATGCCTTTGTAAGCCTTATTACTCGCTTTAAATGGTTTTATAATCTGATTATTGATTTTAAGTTTAATTTTTTTGAATTTTTCGTTAAAACAGATTATAATTGGATGTTTCCCTCGAGAAACGTGAAGCGAATCCCATCCATTGGCAAGAAAAGTCCATTTATAGTCACCAATGCCTTTGTAAGCCTTATTACTCGCTTTAAATGGTTTTATAATCTCATTATTGATTTTAAGTTTAATTTTTTTGAATTTTTCATTAAAACAGATTATAATTGGATGTTTCCCTCGAGAAACGTGAAGCGAATCCCATCCATTGACAAGAAAAGTCCATTTATAGTCACCAATTCCTTTGTAAGCCTTATTACTCACTTTAAATGGTTTTATAATCTCATTATTGATTTTAAGTTGAACTTTTTTGAATTTTTCGTTAAAACAGATTATGATTGGATGTTTCCCTCAGGAAACGTGAAGCGAATCCCATCCATTCAAGAGAAAGGTCCATTTATAGTCACCAATGCATTTGTAAGCCTTATTACTCACTTTAAATGGTTTTATAATCTCATTATTGATCTTAAGTTTAATTTTTTTACATTTTTTGTTAAAACAGATTATAATTGGATGTTTCGCTCGAAAAACGTGAAGCGAATGCCATCCATGGACAAGAAAAGTCCATTTAGAGTCACCAATGCCTTTGTAAGCCTTATTACTCGCTTTAAATGGTTTTATAATCTCATTATTGATTTTAAGTTTAATTTTTTTACATTTTGTTGTTAAAACAGAATATAATAGGATGTTTCCCTCGAGAAACGTGAAGCGAATCCCATCCATTGACAAGAAAAGTCCATTTATAGTCACCAATGCCTTTGTAAGTCTTATTACTCGCTTTAAATGGTTTTATAATCTCATTATTGATTTTAAGTTGAATTTTTTTGAATTTTTTGTTAAAACAGATTATAGTTGGATGCTTCCCTCGGGAAATGTGAAGTGAATCCCATCTATTGACAAGAAAAGTCCATTTATAGTCACCAATGCCTTTGTAAGCCTTATTACTCGCTTTAAATGGTTTTATAATCTGATTATTGATTTTAAGTTTAATTTTTTTGAATTTTTTGTTAAAACAGATTATAATTGGATGTTTCCCTCAAGAAACGTGAAGCGAATCCCATCCATTGACAAGAAAAGTCCATTTATAGTCACCAATGCCTTTGTAAGCCTTATTACTCGCTTTAAATAATTTTATAATCTCATTATTGATTTTAAGTTTAATTTTTTTATATTTTTTGTTAAAACAGATTATAATTGGATGTTTCCCTCGGGAAACATGAAGTGAATCCCATCCATTGACAAGAAAAGTCCATTTATAGTCACCAATGCCTTTGTAAGCCTTATTACTCGCTTTAAATGGTTTTATAATCTGATTATTGATTTTAAGTTTAATTTTTTTGAATTTTTCGTTAAAACAGATTATAATTGGATGTTTCCCTCGAGAAACGTGAAGCGAATCCCATCCATTGACAAGAAAAGTCCATTTATAGTCACCAATGCCTTTGTAAGCCTTATTACTCGCTTTAAATAATTTTATAATCTCATTATTGATTTTAAGTTTAATTTTTTTACATTTTTTGTTAAAACAGATTATAATTGGATGTTTCCCTCGAGAAACGTGAAGCGAATCCCATCCATTGACAAGAAAAGTCCATTTATAGTCACCAATGCCTTTGTAAGCCTTATTACTCGCTTTAAATAATTTTATAATCTCATTATTGATTTTAAGTTTAATTTTTTTACATTTTTTGTTAAAACAGATTATAATTGGATGTTTCCCTCGAGAAACGTGAAGCGAATCCCATCCATTGACAAGAAAAGTCCATTTATAGTCACCAATGCCTTTGTAAGCCTTATTACTCGCTTTAAATAATTTTATAATCTCATTATTGATTTTAAGTTTAATTTTTTTACATTGTTTGTTAAAACATATTATAATTGGATGTTTCCCTCGAGAAACGTGAAGCGAATCCCATCCATTGACAAGAAAAGTCCATTTATAGTCACCAATGCCTTTGTAAGCCTTATTACTCGCTTTAAATGGTTTTATAATCTCATTATTGATTTTAAGTTTAATTTTTTTACATTTTTTGTTAAAACAGATTATAATTGGATGTTTCCCTCGGGAAACGTGAAGTGAATCCCACATATTGACAAGAAAAGTCCATTTACAGTCACCAATGCCTTTGTAAGCCTTATTACTCGCTTTAAATGGTTTTATAATCTGATTATTGATTTTAAGTTTAATTTTTTTGAATTTTTCGTTAAAACAGATTATAATTGGATGTTTCCCTCGAGAAACGTGAAGCGAATCCCATCCATTGGCAAGAAAAGTCCATTTATAGTCACCAATGCCTTTGGAAGCCTTATTACTCGCTTTAAATGGTTTTATAATCTGATTATTGATTTTCAGTTTCATTTTTTTGAATTTTTCGTTAAAACAGATTATAATTGGATGTTTCCCTCGAGAAACGTGAAGCGAATCCCATCCATTGACAAGAAAAGTCCATTTATAGTCACCAATGACTTTGTAAGCCTTATTACTCGCTTTAAATGGTTTTATAATCTCATTATTGATTTTAAGTTTAATTTTTTTACATTTTTTGTTAAAACAAATTATAATTGGATGTTTCCCTCGGGAAACGTGAAGTGAATCCCATCTATTGACAAGAAAAGTCCATTTATAGTCACCAATGCCTTTGTAAGCCTTATTACTCGCTTTAAATGGTTTTATAATCTGATTATTGATTTTAAGTTTAATTTTTTTGAATTTTTCGTTAAAACATATTATAATTGGATGTTTCCCTCGAGAAACGTGAAGCGAATCCCATCCATTGACAAGAAAAGTCCATTTATAGTCACCAATGCCTTTGTAAGCCTTATTACTCGCTTTAAATGGTTTTATAATCTGATTATTGATTTTAAGTTTAATTTTTTTGAATTTTTTGTTAAAACAGATTATAATTGGATGTTTCCCTCGAGAAACGTGAAGCGAATCCCATCCATTGACAAGAAAAGTCCATTTATAGTCACCAATGCCTTTGTAAGCCTTATTACTCGCTTTAAATGGTTTTATAACCTCATTATTGATTTTAAGTTTAATTTTTTTACATTTTTTCCTAAAACAGATTATAATTGGATGTTTCCCTTGGGAAACGTGAAGTGAATCCCATCTATTGACAAGAAAAGTCCATTTATAGTCACCAATGCCTTTGTAAGCCTTATTACTCGCTTTAAATGGTTTTATAATCTGATTATTGATTTTAAGTTTAATTTTTTTGAATTTTTCGTTAAAACATATTATAATTGGATGTTTCCCTCGAGAAACGTGAAGCGAATCCCATCCATTGACAAGAAAAGTCCATTTATAGTCACCAATGCCTTTGTAAGCCTTATTACTCGCTTTAAATGGTTTTATAATCTCATTATTGATTTTAAGTTTAATTTTTTTACATTTTTTGTTAAAACAGATTATAATTGGATGTTTCCCTCGAGAAACGTGAAGCGAATCCCATCCATTGACAAGAAAAGTCCAATTATAGTCACCAATGCCTTTATAAGCCTTATTACTCGCTTTAAATAATTTTATAATCTCATTATTGATTTTAAGTTTAATTTTTTTACATTCTTTGTTAAAACAGATTATAATTGGATGTTTCCCTCGGGAAACATGAAGTGAATCCCATCCATTGACAAGAAAAGTCCATTTATAGTCTCCAATGCCTTTGTAAGCCTTATTACTCGCTTTAAATGGTTTTATAATCTGATTATTGATTTTAAGTTTAATTTTTTTGAATTTTTCGTTAAAACAGATTATAATTGGATGTTTCCCTCGAGAAACGTGAAGCGAATCCCATCCATTGGCAAGAAAAGTCCATTTATAGTCACCAATGCCTTTGTAAGCCTTATTACTCGCTTTAAATGGTTTTATAATCTCATTATTAATTTTAAGTTTAATTTTTTTGAATTTTTCATTAAAACAGATTATAATTGGATGTTTCCCTCGAGAAACGTGAAGCGAATCCCATCCATTGACAAGAAAAGTCCATTTATAGTCACCAATGCCTTTGTAAGCCTTATTACTCACTTTAAATGGTTTTATAATCTCATTATTGATTTTAAGTTGAACTTTTTTGAATTTTTCGTTAAAACAGATTATGATTGGATGTTTCCCTCAGGAAACGTGAAGCGAATCCCATCCATTCAAGAGAAAGGTCCATTTATAGTCACCAATGCATTTGTAAGCCTTATTACTCACTTTAAATGGTTTTATAATCTCATTATTGATCTTAAGTTTAATTTTTTTACATTTTTTGTTAAAACAGATTATAATTGGATGTTTCGCTCGAAAAACGTGAAGCGAATGCCATCCATGGACAAGAAAAGTCCATTTAGAGTCACCAATGCCTTTGTAAGCCTTATTACTCGCTTTAAATGGTTTTATAATCTCATTATTGATTTTAAGTTTAATTTTTTTACATTTTGTTGTTAAAACAGAATATAATAGGATGTTTCCCTCGAGAAACGTGAAGCGAATCCCATCCATTGACAAGAAAAGTCCATTTATAGTCACCAATGCCTTTGTAAGTCTTATTACTCGCTTTAAATGGTTTTATAATCTCATTATTGATTTTAAGTTGAATTTTTTTGAATTTTTTGTTAAAACGGATTATAGTTGGATGCTTCCCTCGGGAAATGTGAAGTGAATCCCATCTATTGACAAGAAAAGTCCATTTATAGTCACCAATGCCTTTGTAAGCCTTATTACTCGCTTTAAATGGTTTTATAATCTGATTATTGATTTTAAGTATAATTTTTTTGAATTTTTCGTTAAAACAGATTATAATTGGATGTTTCCCTTGGGAAACGTGAAGCGAATCCCATCTATTGACAAGAAAAGTCTAGTTATCGTCACCAATGCCTTTGTAAGCCATATTACTCACTTTAAATGGTTTTATAATCTCATTATTGATCTTAAGTTTAATTTTTTTTACATTTTTTGTTAAAACAGAATATAATTGGATGTTTTGCTCGAAAAATGTGAAGCGAATGCCATCCATGGACAAGAAACGTCCATTTATAGTCACCAATGCCTTTGTAAGCCTTATTACTCGCTTTAAATGGTTTTATAATCTCATTATTGATTTTAAGTTTAATTTTTTTACATTTTGTTGTTAAAATAGATTATAATAGGATGTTTTCCTCGAGAAACGTGAAGCGAATCCCATCTATTGACAAGAAAAGTCCATTTATAGTCACCAATGCCTTTGTAAGCCTTATTACTCGCTTTAAATGGTTTTATAATCTCATTGTTGATTTTAAGTTTAATTTTTTTACATTTTGTTGTTAAAATAGATTATAATAGGATGTTTCCCTCGAGAAACGTGAAGCGAATCCCATCCATTGACAAGAAAAGTCCATTTATAGTCACCAATGCCGTTGTAAGCCTTATTACTCGCTTTAAATAATTTTATAATCTCATTATTGATTTTAAGTTTAATTTTTTTACATTTTTTGTTAAAACAGATTATAATTGGATGTTTCCCTCGGGAAACATGAAGTGAATCCCATCCATTGACAAGAAAAGTCCATTTATAGTCACCAATGCCTTTGTAAGCCTTATTACTCGCTTTAAATGGTTTTATAATCTGATTATTGATTTTAAGTTTAATTTTTTTGAATTTTTCGTTAAAACAGATTATAATTGGATGTTTCCCTCGAGAAACGTGAAGTGAATCCCATCCATTGGCAAGAAAAGTCCATTTATAGTCACCAATGCCTTTGTAAGCCTTATTACTCGCTTTAAATGGTTTTATAATCTCATTTTTTATTTTAAGTTTAATTTTTTTACATTTTTTGTTAAAACAGATTATAATTGGATGTTTCCCTCGAGAAACGTGAAGCGAATCCCATCCATTGACTAGAAAAGTCCATTTATAGTCACCAATGCCTTTGTAAGCCTTCTTACTCGCTTTAAATGGTTTTATAATCTCATTATTGATTTTAAGTTTAATTTTTTTACATTTTTTGTTAAAACAGATTATAATTGGATGTTTCCCTCGGGAAACATGAAGTGAATCCCATCCATTGACAAGAAAAGTCCATTTATAGTCACCAATGCCTTTGTAAGCCTTATTACTCGCTTTAAATGGTTTTATAATCTGATTATTGATTTTAAGTTTAATTTTTTTGAATTTTTCGTTAAAACAGATTATAATTGGATGGTTCCCTCAAGAAACGTGAAGCGAATCCCATCCATTGACAAGAAAAGTCCATTTATAGTCACCAATGCCTTTGTAAGCCTTATTACTCGCTTTAAATAATTTTATAATCTCATTATTGATTTTAAGTTTAATTTTTTTATATTTTTTGTTAAAACAGATTATAATTGGATGTTTCCCTCGGGAAACATGAAGTGAATCCCATCCATTGACAAGAAAAGTCCATTTATAGTCACCAATGCCTTTGTAAGCCTTATTACTCGCTTTAAATGGTTTTATAATCTGATTATTGATTTTAAGTTTAATTTTTTTGAATTTTTCGTTAAAACAGATTATAATTGGATGTTTCCCTCGAGAAACGTGAAGCGAATCCCATCCATTGACAAGAAAAGTCCATTTATAGTCACCAATGCCTTTGTAAGGCTTATTACTCGCTTTAAATGGTTTTATAATCTCATTTTTTATTTTAAGTTGAATTTTTTTGAATTTTTTGTTAAAACAGATTATAATTGGATGTTTCCCTAGGGAAACGTGAAGCGAATCCCATCCATTGACAAGAAAAGTCCATTTATAGTCACCAATGCCTTTGAAAGCCTTATTACACGCTTCAAATGGTTTTATAATCTCGTTATTGATTTTAAGTTGAATTTTTTTGAATTTTTCGTTAAAACAGAATATAATAGGATGTTTCCCTTGAGAAACGTGAAGCGAATCCCATCCATTGACAAGAAAAGTCCATTTATAGTCACCAATGCCTTTGTAAGTCTTATTACTCGCTTTAAATGGTTTTATAATCTCATTATTGATTTTAAATTTAATTTTTTTGAATTTTTTGTTAAAACAGATTATAATTGGATGTTTCCCCCGGGAAACGTGAAGTGAATCCCATCTATTGACAAGAAAAGTCCATTTATAGTCACCAATGCCTTTGTAAGCCTTATTACTCGCTTTAAATGGTTTTACAATCTGATTATTGATTTTAAGTTTAATTTTTTTGAATTTTTCGTTAAAACAGATTATAATTGGATGTTTCCCTCAAGAAACGTGAAGCGAATCCCATCCATTGACAAGAAAAGTCCATTTATAGTCACCAATGCCTTTGTAAGCCTTATTACTCGCTTTAAATAATTTTATAATCTCATTATTGATTTTAAGTTTAATTTTTTTATATTTTTTGTTAAAACAGATTATAATTGGATGTTTCCCTCGGGAAACATGAAGGGAATCCCATCCATTGACAAGAAAAGTCCATTTATAGTCACCAATGCCTTTGTAAGCCTTATTACTCGCTTTAAATGGTTTTATAATCTGATTATTGATTTTAAGTTTAATTTTTTTGAATTTTTCGTTAAAACAGATTATAATTGGATGTTTCCCTCGAGAAACGTGAAGCGAATCCCATCCATTGACAAGAAAAGTCCATTTATAGTCACCAATGCCTTTGTAAGGCTTATTACTCGCTTTAAATGGTTTTATAATCTCATTTTTTATTTTAAGTTGAATTTTTTTGAATTTTTTGTAAAAACAGATTATAATTGGATGTTTCCCTAGGGAAACGTGAAGCGAATCCCATCCATTGACAAGAAAAGTCCATTTATAGTCACCAATGCCTTTGAAAGCCTTATTACACGCTTCAAATGGTTTTATAATCTCGTTATTGATTTTAAGTTGAATTTTTTTGAATTTTTCGTTAAAACAGAATATAATAGGATGTTTCCCTCGAGAAACGTGAAGCGAATCCCATCCATTGACAAGAAAAGTCCATTTATAGTCACCAATGCCTTTGTAAGTCTTA
Source organism: Theobroma cacao (assembly GCF_053813885.1). Classification (NCBI taxonomy): domain Eukaryota; kingdom Viridiplantae; phylum Streptophyta; class Magnoliopsida; order Malvales; family Malvaceae; genus Theobroma; species Theobroma cacao. The sequence goes on from NC_142647.1 coordinate 25,219,180, forward strand.
TTACTCGCTTTAAATGGTTTTATAATCTCATTATTGATTTTAAGTTGAATTTTTTTGAATTTTTTGTTAAAACAGATTATAATTGGATGTTTCCCCCGGGAAACGTGAAGTGAATCCCATCTATTGACAAGAAAAGTCCATTTATAGTCACCAATGCCTTTGTAAGTCTTATTACTCGCTTTAAATGGTTTTACAATCTGATTATTGATTTTAAGTTTAATTTTTTTGAATTTTTCGTTAAAACAGATTATAATTGGATGTTTCTCTCGAGAAACGTGAAGCGAATCCCATCCATTGACAAGAAAAGTCCATTTATAGTCACCAATGCCGTTGTAAGCCTTATTACTCGCTTTAAATAATTTTATAATCTCATTATTGATTTTAAGTTTAATTTTTTTACATTTTTTGTTAAAACAGATTATAATTGGATGTTTCCCTCGGGAAACATGAAGTGAATCCCATCCATTGACAAGAAAAGTCCATTTATAGTCACCAATGCCTTTGTAAGCCTTATTACTCGCTTTAAATGGTTTTATAATCTGATTATTGATTTTAAGTTTAATTTTTTTGAATTTTTCGTTAAAACAGATTATAATTGGATGTTTCCCTCGAGAAACGTGAAGTGAATCCCATCCATTGGCAAGAAAAGTCCATTTATAGTCACCAATGCCTTTGTAAGCCTTATTACTCGCTTTAAATGGTTTTATAATCTCATTTTTTATTTTAAGTTTAATTTTTTTACATTTTTTGTTAAAACAGATTATAATTGGATGTTTCCCTCGAGAAACGTGAAGCGAATCCCATCCATTGACTAGAAAAGTCCATTTATAGTCACCAATGCCTTTGTAAGCCTTCTTACTCGCTTTAAATGGTTTTATAATCTCATTATTGATTTTAAGTTTAATTTTTTTACATTTTTTGTTAAAACAGATTATAATTGGATGTTTCCCTCGGGAAACATGAAGTGAATCCCATCCATTGACAAGAAAAGTCCATTTATAGTCACCAATGCCTTTGTAAGCCTTATTACTCGCTTTAAATGGTTTTATAATCTGATTATTGATTTTAAGTTTAATTTTTTTGAATTTTTCGTTAAAACAGATTATAATTGGATGGTTCCCTCAAGAAACGTGAAGCGAATCCCATCCATTGACAAGAAAAGTCCATTTATAGTCACCAATGCCTTTGTAAGCCTTATTACTCGCTTTAAATAATTTTATAATCTCATTATTGATTTTAAGTTTAATTTTTTTATATTTTTTGTTAAAACAGATTATAATTGGATGTTTCCCTCGGGAAACATGAAGTGAATCCCATCCATTGACAAGAAAAGTCCATTTATAGTCACCAATGCCTTTGTAAGCCTTATTACTCGCTTTAAATGGTTTTATAATCTGATTATTGATTTTAAGTTTAATTTTTTTGAATTTTTCGTTAAAACAGATTATAATTGGATGTTTCCCTCGAGAAACGTGAAGCGAATCCCATCCATTGACAAGAAAAGTCCATTTATAGTCACCAATGCCTTTGTAAGGCTTATTACTCGCTTTAAATGGTTTTATAATCTCATTTTTTATTTTAAGTTGAATTTTTTTGAATTTTTTGTTAAAACAGATTATAATTGGATGTTTCCCTAGGGAAACGTGAAGCGAATCCCATCCATTGACAAGAAAAGTCCATTTATAGTCACCAATGCCTTTGAAAGCCTTATTACACGCTTCAAATGGTTTTATAATCTCGTTATTGATTTTAAGTTGAATTTTTTTGAATTTTTCGTTAAAACAGAATATAATAGGATGTTTCCCTTGAGAAACGTGAAGCGAATCCCATCCATTGACAAGAAAAGTCCATTTATAGTCACCAATGCCTTTGTAAGTCTTATTACTCGCTTTAAATGGTTTTATAATCTCATTATTGATTTTAAATTTAATTTTTTTGAATTTTTTGTTAAAACAGATTATAATTGGATGTTTCCCCCGGGAAACGTGAAGTGAATCCCATCTATTGACAAGAAAAGTCCATTTATAGTCACCAATGCCTTTGTAAGCCTTATTACTCGCTTTAAATGGTTTTACAATCTGATTATTGATTTTAAGTTTAATTTTTTTGAATTTTTCGTTAAAACAGATTATAATTGGATGTTTCCCTCAAGAAACGTGAAGCGAATCCCATCCATTGACAAGAAAAGTCCATTTATAGTCACCAATGCCTTTGTAAGCCTTATTACTCGCTTTAAATAATTTTATAATCTCATTATTGATTTTAAGTTTAATTTTTTTATATTTTTTGTTAAAACAGATTATAATTGGATGTTTCCCTCGGGAAACATGAAGGGAATCCCATCCATTGACAAGAAAAGTCCATTTATAGTCACCAATGCCTTTGTAAGCCTTATTACTCGCTTTAAATGGTTTTATAATCTGATTATTGATTTTAAGTTTAATTTTTTTGAATTTTTCGTTAAAACAGATTATAATTGGATGTTTCCCTCGAGAAACGTGAAGCGAATCCCATCCATTGACAAGAAAAGTCCATTTATAGTCACCAATGCCTTTGTAAGGCTTATTACTCGCTTTAAATGGTTTTATAATCTCATTTTTTATTTTAAGTTGAATTTTTTTGAATTTTTTGTAAAAACAGATTATAATTGGATGTTTCCCTAGGGAAACGTGAAGCGAATCCCATCCATTGACAAGAAAAGTCCATTTATAGTCACCAATGCCTTTGAAAGCCTTATTACACGCTTCAAATGGTTTTATAATCTCGTTATTGATTTTAAGTTGAATTTTTTTGAATTTTTCGTTAAAACAGAATATAATAGGATGTTTCCCTCGAGAAACGTGAAGCGAATCCCATCCATTGACAAGAAAAGTCCATTTATAGTCACCAATGCCTTTGTAAGTCTTATTACTCGCTTTAAATGGTTTTATAATCTCATTATTGATTTTAAGTTGAATTTTTTTGAATTTTTTGTTAAAACAGATTATAATTGGATGTTTCCCCCGGGAAACGTGAAGTGAATCCCATCTATTGACAAGAAAAGTCCATTTATAGTCACCAATGCCTTTGTAAGTCTTATTACTCGCTTTAAATGGTTTTACAATCTGATTATTGATTTTAAGTTTAATTTTTTTGAATTTTTCGTTAAAACAGATTATAATTGGATGTTTCTCTCGAGAAACGTGAAGCGAATCCCATCCATTGACAAGAAAAGTCCATTTATAGTCACCAATGCCGTTGTAAGCCTTATTACTCGCTTTAAATAATTTTATAATCTCATTATTGATTTTAAGTTTAATTTTTTTACATTTTTTGTTAAAACAGATTATAATTGGATGTTTCCCTCGGGAAACATGAAGTGAATCCCATCCATTGACAAGAAAAGTCCATTTATAGTCACCAATGCCTTTGTAAGTCTTATTACTCGCTTTAAATGGTTTTACAATCTGATTATTGATTTTAAGTTTAATTTTTTTGAATTTTTCGTTAAAACAGATTATAATTGGATGTTTCTCTCGAGAAACGTGAAGCGAATCCCATCCATTGACAAGAAAAGTCCATTTATAGTCAGCAATGCCTTTGTAAGCTTTATTACTCGCTTTAAATGGTTTTATAACCTCATTATTGATTTTAAGTTTAATTTTTTTACATTTTTTGCTAAAACAGATTATAATTGGATGTCTCCCTTGGGAAACGTGAAGCGAATCCCATCTATTGACAAGAAAAGTCCATTTATAGTCACCAATGCCTTTGTAAGCCTTATTACTCGCTTTAAATGGTTTTATAATCTCATTATTGATTTTAAGTTGAATTTTTTTGAATTTTTTGTTAAAACAGATTATAGTTGGATGTTTCCCTCGGGAAATGTGAAGTGAATCCCATCTATTGACAAGAAAAGTCCATTTATAGTCACCAATGCCTTTGTAAGCCTTATTACTCGCTTTAAATGGTTTTATAATCTGATTATTGATTTTAAGTATAATTTTTTTGAATTTTTCGTTAAAACAGATTATAGTTGGATGTTTCCCTCGGGAAACGTGAAGCGAATCCCATCTATTGACAAGAAAAGTCCATTTATAGTCATCAATGCCTTTGTAAGCCTTATTACTCGCTTTAAATGGTTTTATAATCTGATTATTGATTTTAAGTTTAATTTTTTTGAATTATTCGATAAAACAGATTATAATTGGATGTTTCCCTCGAGAAACGTGAAGCGAATCCCATCCATTGACAAGAAAAGTCCATTTATAGTCACCAATGCCTTTGTAAGCCTTATTACACGCTTCAAATGGTTTTATAATCTCGTTATTGATTTTAAGTTGAATTTTTTTGAATTTTTCGTTAAAACAGAATATAATAGGATGTTTCCCTCGAGAAACGTGAAGCGAATCCCATCCATTGACAAGAAAAGTCCATTTATAGTCACCAATGCCTTTGTAAGTCTTATTACTCGCTTTAAATGGTTTTATAATCTCATTATTGATTTTAAGTTGAATTTTTTTGAATTTTTTGTTAAAACAGATTATAATTGGATGTTTCCCCCGGGAAACGTGAAGTGAATCCCATCTATTGACAAGAAAAGTCCATTTATAGTCACCAATGCCTTTGTAAGTCTTATTACTCGCTTTAAATGGTTTTACAATCTGATTATTGATTTTAAGTTTAATTTTTTTGAATTTTTCGTTAAAACAGATTATAATTGGATGTTTCTCTCGAGAAACGTGAAGCGAATCCCATCCATTGACAAGAAAAGTCCATTTATAGTCAGCAATGCCTTTGTAAGCTTTATTACTCGCTTTAAATGGTTTTATAACCTCATTATTGATTTTAAGTTTAATTTTTTTACATTTTTTGCTAAAACAGATTATAATTGGATGTCTCCCTTGGGAAACGTGAAGCGAATCCCATCTATTGACAAGAAAAGTCCATTTATAGTCACCAATGCCTTTGTAAGCCTTATTACTCGCTTTAAATGGTTTTATAATCTCATTATTGATTTTAAGTTGAATTTTTTTGAATTTTTTGTTAAAACAGATTATAGTTGGATGTTTCCCTCGGGAAATGTGAAGTGAATCCCATCTATTGACAAGAAAAGTCCATTTATAGTCACCAATGCCTTTGTAAGCCTTATTACTCGCTTTAAATGGTTTTATAATCTGATTATTGATTTTAAGTATAATTTTTTTGAATTTTTCGTTAAAACAGATTATAGTTGGATGTTTCCCTCGGGAAACGTGAAGCGAATCCCATCTATTGACAAGAAAAGTCCATTTATAGTCATCAATGCCTTTGTAAGCCTTATTACTCGCTTTAAATGGTTTTATAATCTGATTATTGATTTTAAGTTTAATTTTTTTGAATTATTCGATAAAACAGATTATAATTGGATGTTTCCCTCGAGAAACGTGAAGCGAATCCCATCCATTGACAAGAAAAGTCCATTTATAGTCACCAATGCCTTTGTAAGCCTTATTACTCGCTTTAAATGGTTTTATAACCTCATTATTGATTTTAAGTTTAATTTTTTTACATTTTTTGCTAAAACAGATTATAATTGGATGTTTCCCTTGGGAAACGTGAAGTGAATCCCATCTATTGACAAGAAAAGTCCATTTATAGTCACCAATGCCTTTGTAAGCCTTATTACTCGCTTTAAATGGTTTTATAATCTGATTATTGATTTTAAGTTTAATTTTTTTGAATTTTTCATTAAAACATATTATAATTGGATGTTTCCCTCGAGAAACGTGAAGCGAATCCCATCCATTGACAAGAAAAGTCCATTTATAGTCACCAATGCCTTTGTAAGCCTTATTACTCGCTTTAAATGGTTTTATAATCTCATTATTGATTTTAAGTTTAATTTTTTTACATTTTTTGTTAAAACAGATTATAATTGGATGTTTCCCTCGAGAAACGTGATGCGAATCCCATCCATTGACAAGAAAAGTCCATTTATAGTCACCAATGCCTTTGTAAGCCTTATTACTCGCTTTAAATGGTTTTATAATCTGATTATTGATTTTAAGTTTAATTTTTTTGAATTATTCGATAAAACAGATTATAATTGGATGTTTCCCTCGAGAAACGTGAAGCGAATCCCATCCATTGACAAGAAAAGTCCATTTATAGTCACCAATGCCTTTGTAAGCCTTATTACTCGCTTTAAATGGTTTTATAACCTCATTATTGATTTTAAGTTTAATTTTTTTACATTTTTTGCTAAAACAGATTATAATTGGATGTTTCCCTTGGGAAACGTGAAGTGAATCCCATCTATTGACAAGAAAAGTCCATTTATAGTCACCAATGCCTTTGTAAGCCTTATTACTCGCTTTAAATGGTTTTATAATCTGATTATTGATTTTAAGTTTAATTTTTTTGAATTTTTCATTAAAACATATTATAATTGGATGTTTCCCTCGAGAAACGTGAAGCGAATCCCATCCATTGACAAGAAAAGTCCATTTATAGTCACCAATGCCTTTGTAAGCCTTATTACTCGCTTTAAATGGTTTTATAATCTGATTATTGATTTTAAGTTTAATTTTTTTGAATTTTTCGTTTAAACAGATTATAATTGGATGTTTCCCTCGAGAAACGTGAAGGGAATCCCATCCATTGGCAAGAAAAGTCCATTTATAGTCACCAATGCCTTTGTAAGCCTTATTACTCGCTTTAAATGGTTTTATAATCTCATTTTTTATTTTAAGTTTAATTTTTTTACATTTTTTGTTAAAATAGATTATAATTGGATGTTTCCCTCGAGAAACGTGAAGCGAATCCCATCCATTGACAAGAAAAGTCCATTTATAGTCACCAATGCCATTGTAAGCCTTATTACTCGCTTTAAATGGTTTTATAATCTCATTATTGATTTTAAGTTTAATTTTTTTACATTTTTTGTTAAAACAGATTATAATTGGATGTTTCCCTCGAGAAACGTGATGCGAATCCCATCCATTGACAAGAAAAGTCCATTTATAGTCACCAATGCCTTTGTAAGCCTTATTACTCGCTTTAAATAATTTTATAATCTCATTATTGATTTTAAGTTTAATTGTTTTACATTCTTTGTTAAAACAGATTATAATTGGATGTTTCCCTCGGGAAACATGAAGTGAATCCCATCCATTGACAAGAAAAGTCCATTTATAGTCTCCAATGCCTTTGTAAGCCTTATTACTCGCTTTAAATGGTTTTATAATCTGATTATTGATTTTAAGTTTAATTTTTTTGAATTTTTCGTTAAAACAGATTATAATTGGATGTTTCCCTCGAGAAACGTGAAGCGAATCCCATCCATTGGCAAGAAAAGTCCATTTATAGTCACCAATGCCTTTGTAAGCCTTATTACTCGCTTTAAATGGTTTTATAATCTCATTATTGATTTTAAGTTTAATTTTTTTGAATTTTTCATTAAAACAGATTATAATTGGATGTTTCCCTCGAGAAATGTGAAGCGAATCCCATCCATTGACAAGAAAAGTCCATTTATAGTCACCAATGCCTTTGTAAGCCTTATTACTCGCTTTAAATAATTTTATAATCTCATTATTGATTTTAAGTTTAATTTTTTTATATTTTTTGTTAAAACAGATTATAATTGGATGTTTCCCTCGGGAAACATGAAGGGAATCCCATCCATTGACAAGAAAAGTCCATTTATAGTCACCAATGCCTTTGTAAGCCTTATTACTCGCTTTAAATGGTTTTATAATCTGATTATTGATTTTAAGTTTAATTTTTTTAAATTTTTCGTTAAAACAGATTATAATTGGATGTTTCCCTCGAGAAACGTGAAGCGAATCCCATCCATTGACAAGAAAAGTCCATTTATAGTCACCAATGCCTTTGTAAGGCTTATTACTCGCTTTAAATGGTTTTATAATCTCATTTTTTATTTTAAGTTGAATTTTTTTGAATTTTTTGTTAAAACAGATTATAATTGGATGTTTCCCTAGGGAAACGTGAAGCGAATCCCATCCATTGACAAGAAAAGTCCATTTATAGTCACCAATGCCTTTGAAAGCCTTATTACACGCTTCAAATGGTTTTATAATCTCGTTATTGATTTTAAGTTGAATTTTTTTGAATTTTTCGTTAAAACAGAATATAATAGGATGTTTCCCTCGAGAAACGTGAAGCGAATCCCATCCATTGACAAGAAAAGTCCATTTATAGTCACCAATGCCTTTGTAAGTCTTATTACTCGCTTTAAATGGTTTTATAATCTCATTATTGATTTTAAGTTGAATTTTTTTGAATTTTTTGTTAAAACAGATTATAATTGGATGTTTCCCCCGGGAAACGTGAAGTGAATCCCATCTATTGACAAGAAAAGTCCATTTATAGTCACCAATGCCTTTGTAAGCCTTATTACTCGCTTTAAATGGTTTTACAATCTGATTATTGATTTTAAGTTTAATTTTTTTGAATTTTTCGTTAAAACAGATTATAATTGGATGTTTCTCTCGAGAAACGTGAAGCGAATCCCATCCATTGACAAGAAAAGTCCATTTATAGTCAGCAATGCCTTTGTAAGCTTTATTACTCGCTTTAAATGGTTTTATAACCTCATTATTGATTTTAAGTTTAATTTTTTTACATTTTTTGCTAAAACAGATTATAATTGGATGTCTCCCTTGGGAAACGTGAAGCGAATCCCATCTATTGACAAGAAAAGTCCATTTATAGTCACCAATGCCTTTGTAAGCCTTATTACTCGCTTTAAATGGTTTTATAATCTCATTATTGATTTTAAGTTGAATTTTTTTGAATTTTTTGTTAAAACAGATTATAGTTGGATGTTTCCCTCGGGAAATGTGAAGTGAATCCCATCTATTGACAAGAAAAGTCCATTTATAGTCACCAATGCCTTTGTAAGCCTTATTACTCGCTTTAAATGGTTTTATAATCTGATTATTGATTTTAAGTATAATTTTTTTGAATTTTTCGTTAAAACAGATTATAATTGGATGTTTCCCTCGGGAAACGTGAAGCGAATCCGATCTATTGACAAGAAAAGTCCATTTATAGTCATCAATGCCTTTGTAAGCCTTATTACTCGCTTTAAATGGTTTTATAATCTGATTATTGATTTTAAGTTTAATTTTTTTGAATTATTCGATAAAACAGATTATAATTGGATGTTTCCCTCGAGAAACGTGAAGCGAATCCCATCCATTGACAAGAAAAGTCCATTTATAGTCACCAATGCCTTTGTAAGCCTTATTACTCGCTTTAAATGGTTTTATAACCTCATTATTGATTTTAAGTTTAATTTTTTTACATTTTTTGCTAAAACAGATTATAATTGGATGTTTCCCTTGGGAAACGTGAAGTAAATCCCATCTATTGACAAGAAAAGTCCATTTATAGTCACCAATGCCTTTGTAAGCCTTATTACTCGCTTTAAATGGTTTTATAATCTGATTATTGATTTTAAGTTTAATTTTTTTGAATTTTTCATTAAAACATATTATAATTGGATGTTTCCCTCGAGAAACGTGAAGCGAATCCCATCCATTGACAAGAAAAGTCCATTTATAGTCACCAATGCCTTTGTAAGCCTTATTACTCGCTTTAAATGATTTTATAATCTCATTATTGATTTTAAGTTTAATTTTTTTACATTTTTTGTTAAAACAGATTATAATTGGATGTTTCCCTCGAGAAACGTGATGCGAATCCCATCCATTGACAAGAAAAGTCCATTTATAGTCACCAATGCCTTTGTAAGCCTTATTACTCGCTTTAAATAATTTTATAATCTCATTATTGATTTTAAGTTTAATTGTTTTACATTCTTTGTTAAAACAGATTATAATTGGATGTTTCCCTCGGGAAACATGAAGTGAATCCCATCCATTGACAAGAAAAGTCCATTTATAGTCTCCAATGCCTTTGTAAGCCTTATTACTCGCTTTAAATGGTTTTATAATCTGATTATTGATTTTAAGTTTAATTTTTTTGAATTTTTCGTTAAAACAGATTATAATTGGATGTTTCCCTCGAGAAACATGAAGCGAATCCCATCCATTGGCAAGAAAAGTCCATTTATAGTCACCAATGCCTTTGTAAGCCTTATTACTCGCTTTAAATGGTTTTATAATCTCATTATTGATTTTAAGTTTAATTTTTTTGAATTTTTCATTAAAACAGATTATAATTGGATGTTTCCCTCGAGAAATGTGAAGCGAATCCCATCCATTGACAAGAAAAGTCCATTTATGGTCACTAATGCCTTTGGAAGCCTTATTACTCACTTTAAATGGTTTTATAATCTCATTATTGATTTTAAGTTGAACTTTTTTGAATTTTTCGTTAAAACAGATTATGATTGGATGTTTCCCTCAGGAAACGTGAAGCGAATCCCATCCATTCAAGAGAAAGGTCCATTTATAGTCACCAATGCATTTGTAAGCCTTATTACTCACTTTAAATAATTTTATAATCTCATTATTGATTTTAAGTTTAATTGTTTTACATTCTTTGTTAAAACAGATTATAATTGGATGTTTCCCTCGAGAAACGTGAAGCGAATGCCATCCATGGACAAGAAAAGTCCATTTATAGTCACCAATGCCTTTGTAAGCCTTATTACTCGCTTTAAATGGTTTTATAATATCATTATTGATTTTAAGTTTAATTTTTTTACATTTTGTTGTTAAAACAGAATATAATAGGATGTTTCCCTCGAGAAACGTGAAGCGAATCCCATCCATTGACAAGAAAAGTCCATTTATAGTCACCAATGCCTTTGTAAGTCTTATTACTCGCTTTAAATGGTTTTATAATCTCATTATTGATTTTAAGTTGAATGTTTTTGAATTTTTTGTTAAAACAGATTATAGTTGGATGTTTCCCTCGGGAAATGTGAAGTGAATCCCATCTATTGACAAGAAAAGTCCATTTATAGTCACCAATGCCTTTGTAAGCCTTATTACTCGCTTTAAATGGTTTTATAATCTAATTATTGATTTTAAGTTTAATTTTTTTGAATTTTTCGTTAAAACAGATTATAATTGGATGTTTCCCTCGGGAAACGTGAAGCGAATCCCATCTATTGACAAGAAAAGTCTAGTTATAGTCACCAATGCCTTTGTAAGCCATATTACTCACTTTAAATGGTTTTATAATCTCATTATTGATCTTAAGTTTAATTTTTTTTACATTTTTTATTAAAACAGATTATAATTGGATGTTTCGCTCGAAAAATGTGAAGCGAATGCCGTCCATGGACAAGAAAAGTCCATTTATAGTCACCAATGCCTTTGTAAGCCTTATTACTCGCTTTAAATGGTTTTATAATCTCATTATTGATTTTAAGTTTAATTTTTTTACATTTTGTTGTTAAAATAGATTATAATAGGATGTTTCCCTCGAGAAACGTGAAGCGAATCCCATCCATTGACAAGAAAAGTCCATTTATAGTCACCAATGCCTTTGTAAGCCTTATTACTCGCTTTAAATGGTTTTATAATCTCATTGTTGATTTTAAGTTTAATTTTTTTACATTTTGTTGTTAAAATAGATTATAATAGGATGTTTTCCATGAGAAACGTGAAGCGAATCCCATCCATTGACAAGAAAAGTCCATTTATAGTCACCAATGCCGTTGTAAGCCTTATTACTCGCTTTAAATAATTTTATAATCTCATTATTGATTTTAAGTTTAATTTTTTTACATTTTTTGTTAAAACAGATTATAATTGGATGTTTCCCTTGGGAAACAAGAAGTGAATCCCATCCATTGACAAGAAAAGTCCATTTATAGTCACCAATGCCTTTGTAAGCCTTATTACTCGCCTTAAATGGTTTTATAATCTGATTATTGATTTTAAGTTTAATTTTTTTGAATTTTTTGTTAAAACAGATTATAATTGGATGTTTCCCTCGAGAAACGTGAAGTGAATCCCATCCATTGACAAGAAAAGTCCATTTATAGTCACCAATGCCTTTGTAAGCCTTATTACTCGCTTTAAATGGTTTTATAATCTCCTTATTGATTTTAAGTTTAATTTTTTTGAATTTTTCGTTAAAACAGATTAGAATTGGATGTTTCCCTCGAGAAACGTGAAGCGAATCCCATCCATTGGCAAGAAAAGTCCATTTATAGTCACCAATGCCTTTGTAAGCCTTATTACTCGCTTTAAATGGTTTTATAATCTCCTTATTGATTTTAAGTTTTATTTTTTTGAATTTTTCATTAAAACAGATTATAATTGGATGTTTCCCTCGAGAAACGTGAAGCGAATCCCATCGATTGACAAGAAAAGTCCATTTATAGTCACCAATGCCTTTGTAAGCCTTATTACTCACTTTAAATGGTTTTATAATCTCATTATTGATTTTAAGTTGAACTTTTTTGAATTTTTCGTTAAAACAGATTATGATTGGATGTTTCCCTCAGGAAACGTGAAGCGAATCCCATCCATTCAAGAGAAAGGTCCATTTATAGTCACCAATGCATTTGTAAGCCTTATTACTCACTTTAAATGGTTTTATAATCTCATTATTGATCTTAAGTTTAATTTTTTTACATTTTTTGTTAAAACAGATTATAATTGGATGTTTCGCTCGAAAAACGTGAAGCGAATGCCATCCATGGACAAGAAAAGTCCATTTATAGTCACCAATGCCTTTGTAAGCCTTATTACTCGCTTTAAATGGTTTTATAATATCATTATTGATTTTAAGTTTAATTTTTTTACATTTTGTTGTTAAAACAGAATATAATAGGATGTTTCCCTCGAGAAACGTGAAGCGAATCCCATCCATTGACAAGAAAAGTCCATTTATAGTCACCAATGCCTTTGTAAGTCTTATTACTCGCTTTAAATGGTTTTATAATCTCATTATTGATTTTAAGTTGAATTTTTTTGAATTTTTTGTTAAAACAGATTATAGTTGGATGTTTCCCTCGGGAAATGTGAAGTGAATCCCATTTATTGACAAGAAAAGTCCATTTATTGTCACCAATGCCTTTGTAAGCCTTATTACTCGCTTTAAATGGTTTTATAATCTGATTATTGATTTTAAGTTTAATTTTTTTGAATTTTTCGCTAAAACAGATTATAATTGGATTTTTCCCTCGGGAAACGTGAAGCGAATCCCATCTATTGACAAGAAAAGTCTAGTTATAGTCACCAATGCCTTTGTAAGCCATATTACTCACTTTAAATGGTTTTATAATCTCATTATTGATCTTAAGTTTAATTTTTTTTACATTTTTTGTTAAAACAGATTATAATTGGATGTTTCGCTCGAAAAATGTGAAGCGAATGCCGTCCATGGACAAGAAAAGTCCATTTATAGTCACCAATGCCTTTGTAAGCCTTATTACTCGCTTTAAATGGTTTTATAATCTCATTATTGATTTTAAGTTTAATTTTTTTACATTTTGTTGTTAAAATAGATTATAATAGGATGTTTCCCTCGAGAAACGTGAAGCGAATCCCATCCATTGACAAGAAAAGTCCATTTATAGTCACCAATGCCTTTGTAAGCCTTATTACTCGCTTTAAATGGTTTTATAATCTCATTGTTGATTTTAAGTTTAATTTTTTTACATTTTGTTGTTAAAATAGATTATAATAGGATGTTTCCCTCGAGAAACGTGAAGCGAATCCCATCCATTGACAAGAAAAGTCCATTTATAGTCACCAATGCCGTTGTAAGCCTTATTACTCGCTTTAAATAATTTTATAATCTCATTATTGATTTTAAGTTTAATTTTTTTACATTTTTTGTTAAAACAGATTATAATTGGATGTTTCCCTCGGGAAACATGAAGTGAATCCCATCCATTGACAAGAAAAGTCCATTTATAGTCACCAATGCCTTTGTAAGCCTTATTACTCGCTTTAAATGGTTTTATAATCTCATTATTGATTTTAAGTTGAAATTTTTTGAATTTTTTGTTAAAACAGATTATAGTTGGATGTTTCCCTCGAGAAATGTGAAGTGAATCCCATCTATTGACAAGAAAAGTCCATTTATAGTCACCAATGCCTTTGTAAAACTTATTACTCGCTTTAAATGGTTTTATAATCTGATTATTGATTTTAAGTTTAATTTTTTTGAATTTTTCGTTAAAACAGATTATAATTGGATGTTTCCCTCGGGAAATGTGAAGCGAATCCCATCTATTGAAAAGAAAAGTCCATTTATAGTCACCAATGCCTTTGTAAGCCTTATTACTCGCTTTAAATGGTTTTATAATCTGATTATTGATTTTAAGTTTAATTTTTTTGAATTATTCGATAAAACATATTATAATTGGATGTTTCCCTCGAGAAACGTGAAGCGAATCCCATCCATTGGCAAGAAAAGTCCATTTATAGTCACCAATGCCTTTGTAAGCCTTATTACTCGCTTTAAATGGTTTTATAATCTCATTATTGATTTTAAGTTCAATTTTTTTACATTTTTTGTTAAAACAGATTATAATTGGCTGTTTCCCTCGGGAAACATGAAGTGAATCCCATCCATTGACAAGAAAAGTCCATTTATAGTCACCAATGCCTTTGTAAGCCTTATTACTCGCTTTAAATGGTTTTATAATCTGATTATTGATTTTAAGTTTAATTTTTTTGAATTATTCGATAAAACAGATTATAATTGGATGTTACCCTCGGGAAACGTGAAGCGAATCCCATCTATTGAGAAGAAAAGTCTAGTTATAGTCACCAATGCCTTTGTAAGCCATATTACTCACTTTAAATGGTTTTATAATCTCATTATTGATCTTAAGCTTAATTTTTTTTAGATTTTTTGTTAAAACAGATTATAATTGGATGTTTCGCTCGAAAAATGTGAAGCGAATGTCGTCCATGGACAAGAAAAGTCCATTTATAGTCACCAATGCCTTTGTAAGCCTTATTACTCGCTTTAAATGGTTTTATAATCTCATTATTGATTTTAAGTTTAATTTTTTTACATTTTGTTGTTAAAATAGATTATAATAGGATGTTTCCCTCGAGAAACGTAAAGCGAATCCCATCCATTGACAAGAAAAGTCCATTTATAGTCACCAATGCCTTTGTAAGCCTTATTACTCGCTTTAAATGGTTTTATAATCTCATTATTGATTTTAAGTTTAATTTTTTTACATTTTGTTGTTAAAATAGATTATAATAGGATGTTTCCCTCGGGAAACGTGAAGCGAATCCCATCCATTGACAAGAAAAGTCCATTTATAGTCACCAATGCCGTTGTAAGCCTTATTACTCGCTTTAAATAATTTTATAATCTCATTATTGATTTTAAGTTTAATTTTTTTACATTTTTTGTTAAAACAGATTATAATTGGATGTTTCCCTCGGGAAACATGAAGTGAATCCCATCCATTGACAAGAAAAGTCCATTTATAGTCACCAATGCCTTTGTAAGCCTTATTACTCGCTTTAAATGGTTTTATAATCTGATTATTGATTTTAAGTTTAATTTTTTTGAATTTTTCGTTAAAACAGATTATAATTGGATGTTTCCCTCGAGAAACGTGAAGTGAATCCCATCCATTGGCAAGAAAAGTCCATTTATAGTCACCAATGCCTTTGTAAGCCTTATTACTCGCTTTAAATAGTTTTATAATCTCATTTTTTATTTTAAGTTTAATTTTTTTTCATTTTTTGTTAAAACAGATTATAATTGGATGTTTCCCTCGAGAAACGTGAAGCGAATCCCATCCATTAACACGAAAAGTCCATTTATAGTCACCAATGCCTTTGTAAGCCTTATTACTCGCTTTAAATGGTTTTATAATCTCATTATTGATTTTAAGTTTAATTTTTTTACATTTTTTGTTAAAACAGATTATAATTGGATGTTTCCCTCGGGAAACATGAAGTGAATCCCATCCATTGAAAAGAAAAGTCCATTTATAGTCACCAATGCCTTTGTAAGCCTTATTACTCGCTTTAAATGGTTTTATAATCTCATTATTGATTTTAAGTTTAATTTTTTTGAATTTTTCGTTAAAACATATTATAATTGGATGTTTCCCTCGAGAAACGTGAAGCGAATCCCATCCATTGACAAGAAAAGTCCATTTATAGTCACCAATGCCTTTGTAAGCCTTATTACTCGCTTTAAATGGTTTTATAATCTCATTATTGATTTTAAGTTTAATTTTTTTACATTTTTTGTTAAAACAGATTATAATTGGATGTTTCCCTCGGGAAACGTGAAGCGAATCCCATCTATTGACAAGAAAAGTCTAGTTATAGTCACCAATGCCTTTGTAAGCCATATTACTCACTTTAAATGGTTTTATAATCTCATTATTGATCTTAAGTTTAATTTTTTTTATATTTTTTGTTAAAACAGATTATAATTGGATGTTTCTCTCGGGAAACATGAAGTGAATCCCATCCATTGAAAAGAAAAGTCCATTTATAGTCACCAATGCCTTTGTAAGCCTTATTACTCGCTTTAAATGGTTTTATAATCTCATTATTGATTTTAAGTTTAATTTTTTTGAATTTTTCGTTAAAACAGATTATAATTGGTTGTTTCCCTCGAGAAACGTGAAGCGAATCCCATCTATTGACAAGAAAAGTCCATTTATAGTCACCAATGCCTTTGTAAGCCTTATTACTCGCTTTAAATGGTTTTATAATCTCATTATTGATTTTAAGTTTAATTTTTTTACATTTTTTGTTGAAACAAATTATAATTGGATGTTTCCCTCGGGAAACGTGAAGGGAATCCCATCTATTGACAAGAAAAGTCCATTTATAGTCACCAATGCCTTTGCAAGCCTTATTACTCGCTTTAAATGGTTTTATAATCTGATTATTGATTTTAAGTTTAAATTTTTTGAATTTTTCGTTAAAACAGATTATAATTGGATGTTTCCCTCGAGAAACGTGAAGCGAATCCCATCCATTGACAAGAAAAGTCCATTTATAGTCACCAATGCCTTTGTAAGCCTTATTACTCGCTTTAAATGGTTTTATAATCTCATTATTGATTTTAAGTTTAATTTTTTTGAATTTTTCGTTAAAACATATTATAATTGGATGTTTCCCTCGAGAAACGTGAAGCGAATCCCATCCATTGACAAGAAAAGTCCATTTATAGTCACCAATGCCTTTGTAAGCCTTATTACTCGCTTTAAATGGTTTTATAATCTCATTATTGATTTTAAGTTTAATTTTTTTACATTTTTTGTTAAAACAGATTATAATTGGATGTTTCCCTCGGGAAACGTGAAGTGAATCCCATCTATTGACAAGAAAAGTCTAGTTATAGTCACCAATGCCTTTGTAAGCCATATTACTAACTTTCAATGGTTTTATAATCTCATTATTGATCTTAAGTTTAATTTTTTTTACATTTTTTGTTAAAACAGATTATAATTGGATGTTTCGCTCGAAAAATGTGAAGCGAATGCCGTCCATGGACAAGAAAAGTCCATTTATAGTCACCAATGCCTTTGTAAGCCTTATTACTCGCTTTAAATGGTTTTATAATCTCATTATTGATTTTAAGTTTAATTTTTTTACATTTTGTTGTTAAAATAGATTATAATAGGATGTTTCCCTCGAGAAACGTGAAGCGAATCCCATCCATTGACAAGAAAAGTCCATTTATAGTCTCCAATGCCTTTGTAAGCCTTAGTACTCGCTTTAAATGGTTTTATAATCTCATTATTGATTTTAAGTTTAATTTTTTTACGTTTTGTTGTTAAAATAGATTATAATAGGATGTTTCCCTCGAGAAACGTGAAGCGAATCCCATCCATTGACAAGAAAAGTCCATTTATAGTCTCTAATGCCTTTGTAAGCCTTAGTACTCGCTTTAAATGGTTTTATAATCTCATTATTGATTTTAAGTTTAATTTTTTTACATTTTTTGTTAAAACAAATTATAATTGGATGTTTCCCTCGGGAAACGTGAAGTGAATCCCATCTATTGACAAGAAAAGTCCATTTATAGTCACCAATGCCTTTGTAAGCCTTATTACTCGCTTTAAATGGTTTTATAATCTCATTATTGATTTTAAGTTTAATTTTTTTGAATTTTTCGTTAAAACAGATTATAATTGGATGTTTTCCTCGAGAAACGTGAACCGAATCCCATCCATTGACAAGAAAAGTCCATTTATAGTCACCAATGCCTTTGTAAGTCTTATTACTCGCTTTAAATGGTTTTATAATCTGATTATTGATTTTAAGTTTAATTTTTTTGAATTTTTCGTTAAAACAGATTATAATTGGATGTTTCCCTCGAGAAACGTGAAGTGAATCCCATCCATTGGCAAGAAAAGTCCATTTATAGTCACCAATGCCTTTGAAAGCCTTATTACTCGCTTTAAATGGTTTTATAATCTCATTTTTTATTTTAAGTTTAATTTTTTTACATTTTTTTTTAAAACAGATTATAATTGGATGTTTCCCTCGAGAAACGTGAAGCGAATCCCATCCATTGACAAGAAAAGTCCATTTATAGTCACCAATGCCTTTGTAAGCCTTATTACTCGCTTTAAATGGTTTTATAATCTGATTATTGATTTTAAGTTTAATTTTTTTGAATTTTTCGTTTAAACAGATTATAATTGGATGTTTCCCTCGAGAAACGTGAAGGGAATCCCATCCATTGGCAAGAAAAGTCCATTTATAGTCACCAATGCCTTTGTAAGCCTTATTACTCGCTTTAAATGGTTTTATAATCTCATTTTTTATTTTAAGTTTAATTTTTTTACATTTTTTGTTAAAATAGATTATAATTGGATGTTTCCCTCGAGAAACGTGAAGCGAATCCCATCCATTGACAAGAAAAGTCCATTTATAGTCACCAATGCCATTGTAAGCCTTATTACTCGCTTTAAATGGTTTTATAATCTCATTATTGATTTTAAGTTTAATTTTTTTACATTTTTTGTTAAAACAGATTATAATTGGATGTTTCCCTCGGGAAACATGAAGTGAATCCCATCCATTGAAAAGCAAAGTCCATTTATAGTCACCAATGCCTTTGTAAGCCTTATTACTCGCTTTAAATGGTTTTATAATCTCATTATTGATTTTAAGTTTAATTTTTTTGAATTTTTCGTTAAAACATATTATAATTGGATGTTTCCCTCGAGAAACGTGAAGCGAATCCCATCCATTGACAAGAAAAGTCCATTTATAGTCACCAATGCCTTTGTAAGCCTTATTACTCGCTTTAAATGGTTTTATAATCTCATTATTGATTTTAAGTTTAATTTTTTTACATTTTTTGTTAAAACAGATTATAATTGGATGTTTCCCTCGGGAAACGTGAAGTGAATCCCATCTATTGACAAGAAAAGTCCATTTATAGTCACCAATGCCTTTGTAAGCCTTATTACTCGCTTTAAATGGTTTTATAATCTCATTATTGATTTTAAGTTTAATTTTTTTGAATTTTTCGTTAAAACAGATTATAATTGGATGTTTTCCTCGAGAAACGTGAAGCGAATCCCATCCATTGACAAGAAAAGTCCATTTATAGTCACCAATGCCTTTGTAAGTCTTATTACTCGCTTTAAATGGTTTTATAATCTGATTATTGATTTTAAGTTTAATTTTTTTGAATTTTTCGTTAAAACAGATTATAATTGGATGTTTCCCTCGAGAAACGTGAAGTGAATCCCATCCATTGGCAAGAAAAGTCCATTTATAGTCACCAATGCCTTTGTAAGCCTTATTACTCGCTTTAAATGGTTTTATAATCTCATTATTGATTTTAAGTTTAATTTTTTTATATTTTTTGTTAAAACAGATTATAATTGGATGTTTCCCTCGGGAAACGTGAAGTGAATCCCATCTATTGACAAGAAAAGTCCATTTATAGTCACCAATGCCTTTGTAAGCCTTATTACTCGCTTTAAATGGTTTTATAATCTCATTATTGATTTTAAGTTTAATTTTTTTGAATTTTTCGTTAAAACAGATTATAATTGGATGTTTTCCTCGAGAAACGTGAAGCGAATCCCATCCATTGACAAGAAAAGTCCATTTATAGTCACCAATGCCTTTGTAAGTCTTATTACTCGCTTTAAATGGTTTTATAATCTGATTATTGATTTTAAGTTTAGTTTTTTTGAATTTTTCGTTAAAACAGATTATAATTGGATGTTTCCCTCGAGAAACGTGAAGTGAATCCCATCCATTGGCAAGAAAAGTCCATTTATAGTCACCAATGCCTTTGTAAGCCTTATTACTCGCTTTAAATGGTTTTATAATCTCATTTTTTATTTTAAGTTTAATTTTTTTACATTTTTTTTTAAAACAGATTATAATTGGATGTTTCCCTCGAGAAACGTGAAGCGAATCCCATCCATTGACAAGAAAAGTCCATTTATAGTCACCAATGCCTTTGTAAGCCTTATTACTCGCTTTAAATGGTTTTATAATCTGATTATTGATTTTAAGTTTAATTTTTTTGAATTTTTCGTTAAAACAGATTATAATTGGATGTTTCCCTCGAGAAACGTGAAGGAAATCCCATCCATTGGCAAGAAAAGTCCATTTATAGTCACCAATGCCTTTGTAAGCCTTATTACTCGCTTTAAATGGTTTTATAATCTCATTATTGATTTTAAGTTTAATTTTTTTACATTTTTTGTTAAAACAGATTATAATTGGATGTTTCCCTCGGGAAACGTGAAGCGAATCCCATCTATTGACAAGAAAAGTCTAGTTATAGTCACCAATGCCTTTGTAAGCCATATTACTCACTTTAAATGGTTTTATAATCTCATTATTGATCTTAAGTTTAATTTTTTTTACATTTTTTGTTAAAACAGATTATAATTGGATGTTTTGCTCGAAAAATGTGAAGCGAATGCCGTCCATGGACAAGAAAAGTCCATTTATAGTCACCAATGCCTTTGGAAGCCTTATTACTCGCTTTAAATGGTTTTATAATCTCATTATTGATTTTAAGTTTTATTTTTTTACATTTTGTTGTTAAAATAGATTATAATAGGATGTTTCCCTCGAGAAACGTGAAGCGAATCCCATCCATTGACAAGAAAAGTCCATTTATAGTCACCAATGCCTTTGTAAGCCTTATTACTCGCTTTAAATGGTTTTATAATCTCATTATTGATTTTAAGTTTAATTTTTTTACATTTTTTGTTGAAACAAATTATAATTGGATGTTTCCCTCGGGAAACGTGAAGGGAATCCCATCTATTGACAAGAAAAGTCCATTTATAGTCACCAATGCCTTTGTAAGCCTTATTACTCGCTTTAAATGGTTTTATAATCTGATTATTGATTTTAAGTTTAAATTTTTTGAATTTTTCGTTAAAACAAATTATAATTGGATGTTTCCCTCGAGAGACGTGAAGCGAATCCCATCCATTGACAAGAAAAGTCCATTTATAGTCACCAATGCCTTTGTAAGCCTTATTACTCGCTTTAAAAGGTTTTATAATCTGATTATTGATTTTAAGTTTAATTTTTTTGAATTTTTCGTTAAAATAGATTATAATTGGATGTTTTTCTCGAGAAACGTGAAGCGAATCCCATCCATTGACAAGAAAAGTCCATTTATAGTCACCAATGCCTTTGTAAGTCTTATTACTCGCTTTAAATGGTTTTATAATCTGATTATTGATTTTAAGTTTAATTTTTTTGAATTTTTCGTTAAAACAGATTATAATTGGATGTTTCCCTCGAGAAATGTGAAGTGAATCCCATCCATTGGCAAGAAAAGTCCATTTATAGTCACCAATGCCCTTGTAAGCCTTATTACTCGCTTTAAATGGTTTTATAATCTCATTTTTTATTTTAAGTTTAATTTTTTTACATTTTTTGTTAAAACAGATTATAATTGGATGTTTCCCTCGAGAAACGTGAAGCGAATCCCATCCATTGACAAGAAAAGTCCATTTATAGTCACCAATGCCTTTGTAAGCCTTATTACTCGCTTTAAATGGTTTTATAATCTCATTATTGATTTTAAGTTTAATTTTTTTACATTTTTTGTTAAAACAGATTATAATTGGATGTTTCCCTCGGGAAACATGAAGTGAATCCCATCCATTGAAAAGAAAAGTCCATTTATAGTCACCAATGCCTTTGTAAGCCTTATTACTCGCTTTAAATGGTTTTATAATCTCATTATTGATTTTAAGTTTAATTTTTTTTGAATTTTTCATTAAAACATATTATAATTGGATGTTTCCCTCGAGAAACGTGAAGCGAATCCCATCCATTGACAAGAAAAGTCCATTTATAGTCACCAATGCCTTTGTAAGCCTTATTACTCGCTTTAAATGGTTTTATAATCTCATTATTGATTTTAAGTTTAATTTTTTTATATTTTTTGTTAAAACAGATTATAATTGGATGTTTCCCTCGGGAAACGTGAAGTGAATCCCATCTATTGACAAGAAAAGTCTAGTTATAGTCACCAATGCCTTTGTAAGCCATATTACTCACTTTCAATGGTTTTATAATCTCATTATTGATCTTAAGTTTAATTTTTTTTACATTTTTTGTTAAAACAGATTATAATTGGATGTTTCGCTCGAAAAATGTGAAGCGAATGCCGTCCATGGACAAGAAAAGTCCATTTATAGTCATCAATGCCTTTGTAAGCCTTATTACTCGCTTTAAATGGTTTTATAATCTCATTTTTTATTTTAAGTTTAATTTTTTTACATTTTTTGTTAAAACAGATTATAATTGGATGTTTCCCTCGGGAAACGTGAAGTGAATCCCATCTATTGACAAGAAAAGTCCATTTATAGTCACCAATGCCTTTGTAAGCCTTATTACTCGCTTTAAATGGTTTTATAATCTCATTATTGATTTTAAGTTTAATTTTTTTGAATTTTTCGTTAAAACAGATTATAATTGGATGTTTTCCTCGAGAAACGTGAAGCGAATCCCATCCATTGACAAGAAAAGTCCATTTATAGTCACCAATGCCTTTGTAAGTCTTATTACTCGCTTTAAATGGTTTTATAATCTGATTATTGATTTTAAGTTTAGTTTTTTTGAATTTTTCGTTAAAACAGATTATAATTGGATGTTTCCCTCGAGAAACGTGAAGTGAATCCCATCCATTGGCAAGAAAAGTCCATTTATAGTCACCAATGCCTTTGTAAGCCTTATTACTCGCTTTAAATGGTTTTATAATCTCATTTTTTATTTTAAGTTTAATTTTTTTACATTTTTTTTTAAAACAGATTATAATTGGATGTTTCCCTCGAGAAACGTGAAGCGAATCCCATCCATTGACAAGAAAAGTCCATTTATAGTCACCAATGCCTTTGTAAGCCTTATTACTCGCTTTAAATGGTTTTATAATCTGATTATTGATTTTAAGTTTAATTTTTTTGAATTTTTCGTTAAAACAGATTATAATTGGATGTTTCCCTCGAGAAACGTGAAGGAAATCCCATCCATTGGCAAGAAAAGTCCATTTATAGTCACCAATGCCTTTGTAAGCCTTATTACTCGCTTTAAATGGTTTTATAATCTCATTATTGATTTTAAGTTTAATTTTTTTACATTTTTTGTTAAAACAGATTATAATTGGATGTTTCCCTCGGGAAACGTGAAGCGAATCCCATCTATTGACAAGAAAAGTCTAGTTATAGTCACCAATGCCTTTGTAAGCCATATTACTCACTTTAAATGGTTTTATAATCTCATTATTGATCTTAAGTTTAATTTTTTTTACATTTTTTGTTAAAACAGATTATAATTGGATGTTTTGCTCGAAAAATGTGAAGCGAATGCCGTCCATGGACAAGAAAAGTCCATTTATAGTCACCAATGCCTTTGGAAGCCTTATTACTCGCTTTAAATGGTTTTATAATCTCATTATTGATTTTAAGTTTTATTTTTTTACATTTTGTTGTTAAAATAGATTATAATAGGATGTTTCCCTCGAGAAACGTGAAGCGAATCCCATCCATTGACAAGAAAAGTCCATTTATAGTCACCAATGCCTTTGTAAGCCTTATTACTCGCTTTAAATGGTTTTATAATCTCATTATTGATTTTAAGTTTAATTTTTTTACATTTTTTGTTGAAACAAATTATAATTGGATGTTTCCCTCGGGAAACGTGAAGGGAATCCCATCTATTGACAAGAAAAGTCCATTTATAGTCACCAATGCCTTTGTAAGCCTTATTACTCGCTTTAAATGGTTTTATAATCTGATTATTGATTTTAAGTTTAAATTTTTTGAATTTTTCGTTAAAACAAATTATAATTGGATGTTTCCCTCGAGAGACGTGAAGCGAATCCCATCCATTGACAAGAAAAGTCCATTTATAGTCACCAATGCCTTTGTAAGCCTTATTACTCGCTTTAAAAGGTTTTATAATCTGATTATTGATTTTAAGTTTAATTTTTTTGAATTTTTCGTTAAAATAGATTATAATTGGATGTTTTTCTCGAGAAACGTGAAGCGAATCCCATCCATTGACAAGAAAAGTCCATTTATAGTCACCAATGCCTTTGTAAGTCTTATTACTCGCTTTAAATGGTTTTATAATCTGATTATTGATTTTAAGTTTAATTTTTTTGAATTTTTCGTTAAAACAGATTATAATTGGATGTTTCCCTCGAGAAATGTGAAGTGAATCCCATCCATTGGCAAGAAAAGTCCATTTATAGTCACCAATGCCCTTGTAAGCCTTATTACTCGCTTTAAATGGTTTTATAATCTCATTTTTTATTTTAAGTTTAATTTTTTTACATTTTTTGTTAAAACAGATTATAATTGGATGTTTCCCTCGAGAAACGTGAAGCGAATCCCATCCATTGACAAGAAAAGTCCATTTATAGTCACCAATGCCTTTGTAAGCCTTATTACTCGCTTTAAATGGTTTTATAATCTCATTATTGATTTTAAGTTTAATTTTTTTACATTTTTTGTTAAAACAGATTATAATTGGATGTTTCCCTCGGGAAACATGAAGTGAATCCCATCCATTGAAAAGAAAAGTCCATTTATAGTCACCAATGCCTTTGTAAGCCTTATTACTCGCTTTAAATGGTTTTATAATCTCATTATTGATTTTAAGTTTAATTTTTTTTGAATTTTTCATTAAAACATATTATAATTGGATGTTTCCCTCGAGAAACGTGAAGCGAATCCCATCCATTGACAAGAAAAGTCCATTTATAGTCACCAATGCCTTTGTAAGCCTTATTACTCGCTTTAAATGGTTTTATAATCTCATTATTGATTTTAAGTTTAATTTTTTTATATTTTTTGTTAAAACAGATTATAATTGGATGTTTCCCTCGGGAAACGTGAAGTGAATCCCATCTATTGACAAGAAAAGTCTAGTTATAGTCACCAATGCCTTTGTAAGCCATATTACTCACTTTCAATGGTTTTATAATCTCATTATTGATCTTAAGTTTAATTTTTTTTACATTTTTTGTTAAAACAGATTATAATTGGATGTTTCGCTCGAAAAATGTGAAGCGAATGCCGTCCATGGACAAGAAAAGTCCATTTATAGTCATCAATGCCTTTGTAAGCCTTATTACTCGCTTTAAATGGTTTTATAATCTCATTTTTTATTTTAAGTTTAATTTTTTTACATTTTTTGTTAAAACAGATTATAATTGGATGTTTCCCTCGAGAAACGTGAAGCGAATCCCATCCATTGACAAGAAAAGTCCATTTATAGTCACCAATGCCTTTGTAAGTCTTATTACTCGCTTTAAATGGTTTTATAATCTGATTATTGATTTTAAGTTTAATTTTTTTGAATTTTTCGTTAAAACAGATTATAATTGGATGTTTCCCTCGAGAAACGTGAAGTGAATCCCATCCATTGGCAAGAAAAGTCCATTTATAGTCACCAATGCCTTTGTAAGCCTTATTACTCGCTTTAAATGGTTTTATAATCTCATTTTTTATTTTAAGTTTAATTTTTTTACATTTTTTGTTAAAACAGATTATAATTGGATGTTTCCCTCGAGAAACGTGAAGCGAATCCCATCCATTGACAAGAAAAGTCCATTTATAGTCACCAATGCTTTTGTAAGCCTTATTACTCGCTTTAAATGGTTTTATAATCTGATTATTGATTTTAAGTTTAATTTTTTTGAATTTTTCGTTAAAACAGATTATAATTGGATGTTTCCCTCGAGAAACGTGAAGCGAATCCCATCTATTGACAAGAAAAGTCCATTTATAGTCACCAATGCCTTTGTAAGCCTTATTACTCGCTTTAAATGGTTTTATAATCTCATTATTGATTTTAAGTTTAATTTTTTTACATTTTTTGTTGAAACAAATTATAATTGGATGTTTCCCTCGGGAAACGTGAAGGGAATCCCATCTATTGACAAGAAAAGTCCATTTATAGTCACCAATGCCTTTGTAAGCCTTATTACTTGCTTTAAATGGTTTTATAATCTGATTATTTATTTTAAGTTTAAATTTTTTGAATTTTTCGTTAAAACAGATTATAATTGGATGTTTCCCTCGAGAGACGTGAAGCGAATCCCATCCATTGACAAGAAAAGTCCATTTATAGTCACCAATGCCTTTGTAAGCCTTATTACTCGCTTTAAATGGTTTTATAATCTGATTATTGATTTTAAGTTTAATTTTTTTGAATTTTTTGTTAAAACAGATTATAATTGGATGTTTCCCTCGAGAAACGTGAAGCGAATCCCATCCATTGACAAGAAAAGTCCATTTATAGTCACCAATGCCTTTGTAATTCTTATTACTCGCTTTAAATGGTTTTATAATCTGATTATTGATTTTAAGTTTAATTTTTTTGAATTTTTCGTTACAACAGATTATAATTGGATGTTTCCCTCGAGAAACGTGAAGTGAATCCCATCCATTGGCAAGAAAAGTCCATTTATAGTCACCAATGCCTTTGTAAGCCTTATTACTCGCTTTAAATGGTTTTATAATCTCATTTTTTATTTTAAGTTTAATTTTTTTACATTTTTTGTTAAAACAGATTATAATTGGATGTTTCCCTCGAGAAACGTGAAGCGAATCCCATCCATTGACAAGAAAAGTCCATTTATAGTCACCAATGCCTTTGTAAGCCTTATTACTCGCTTTAAATGGTTTTATAATCTGATTATTGATTTTAAGTTTAATTTTTTTGAATTTTTCGTTTAAACAGATTATAATTGGATGTTTCCCTCGAGAAACGTGAAGGGAATCCCATCCATTGGCAAGAAAAGTCCATTTATAGTCACCAATGCCTTTGTAAGCCTTATTACTCGCTTTAAATGGTTTTATAATCTCATTTTTTATTTTAAGTTTAATTTTTTTACATTTTTTGTTAAAATAGATTATAATTGGATGTTTCCCTCGAGAAACGTGAAGCGAATCCCATCCATTGACAAGAAAAGTCCATTTATAGTCACCAATGCCATTGTAAGCCTTATTACTCGCTTTAAATGGTTTTATAATCTCATTATTGATTTTAAGTTTAATTTTTTTACATTTTTTGTTAAAACAGATTATAATTGGATGTTTCCCTCGGGAAACATGAAGTGAATCCCATCCATTGAAAAGCAAAGTCCATTTATAGTCACCAATGCCTTTGTAAGCCTTATTACTCGCTTTAAATGGTTTTATAATCTCATTATTGATTTTAAGTTTAATTTTTTTGAATTTTTCGTTAAAACAGATTATAATTGGATGTTTCCCTCGAGAGACGTGAAGCGAATCCCATCCATTGACAAGAAAAGTCCATTTATAGTCACCAATGCCTTTGTAAGCCTTATTACTCGCTTTAAATGGTTTTATAATCTGATTATTGATTTTAAGTTTAATTTTTTTGAATTTTTTGTTAAAACAGATTATAATTGGATGTTTCCCTCGAGAAACGTGAAGCGAATCCCATCCATTGACAAGAAAAGTCCATTTATAGTCACCAATGCCTTTGTAATTCTTATTACTCGCTTTAAATGGTTTTATAATCTGATTATTGATTTTAAGTTTAATTTTTTTGAATTTTTCGTTACAACAGATTATAATTGGATGTTTCCCTCGAGAAACGTGAAGTGAATCCCATCCATTGGCAAGAAAAGTCCATTTATAGTCACCAATGCCTTTGTAAGCCTTATTACTCGCTTTAAATGGTTTTATAATCTCATTTTTTATTTTAAGTTTAATTTTTTTACATTTTTTGTTAAAACAGATTATAATTGGATGTTTCCCTCGAGAAACGTGAAGCGAATCCCATCCATTGACAAGAAAAGTCCATTTATAGTCACCAATGCCTTTGTAAGCCTTATTACTCGCTTTAAATGGTTTTATAATCTGATTATTGATTTTAAGTTTAATTTTTTTGAATTTTTCGTTTAAACAGATTATAATTGGATGTTTCCCTCGAGAAACGTGAAGGGAATCCCATCCATTGGCAAGAAAAGTCCATTTATAGTCACCAATGCCTTTGTAAGCCTTATTACTCGCTTTAAATGGTTTTATAATCTCATTTTTTATTTTAAGTTTAATTTTTTTACATTTTTTGTTAAAATAGATTATAATTGGATGTTTCCCTCGAGAAACGTGAAGCGAATCCCATCCATTGACAAGAAAAGTCCATTTATAGTCACCAATGCCATTGTAAGCCTTATTACTCGCTTTAAATGGTTTTATAATCTCATTATTGATTTTAAGTTTAATTTTTTTACATTTTTTGTTAAAACAGATTATAATTGGATGTTTCCCTCGGGAAACATGAAGTGAATCCCATCCATTGAAAAGCAAAGTCCATTTATAGTCACCAATGCCTTTGTAAGCCTTATTACTCGCTTTAAATGGTTTTATAATCTCATTATTGATTTTAAGTTTAATTTTTTTGAATTTTTCGTTAAAACATATTATAATTGGATGTTTCCCTCGAGAAACGTGAAGCGAATCCCATCCATTGACAAGAAAAGTCCATTTATAGTCACCAATGCCTTTGTAAGCCTTATTACTCGCTTTAAATGGTTTTATAATCTCATTATTGATTTTAAGTTTAATTTTTTTACATTTTTTGTTAAAACAGATTATAATTGGATGTTTCCCTCGGGAAACGTGAAGTGAATCCCATCTATTGACAAGAAAAGTCCATTTATAGTCACCAATGCCTTTGTAAGCCTTATTACTCGCTTTAAATGGTTTTATAATCTCATTATTGATTTTAAGTTTAATTTTTTTGAATTTTTCGTTAAAACAGATTATAATTGGATGTTTTCCTCGAGAAACGTGAAGCGAATCCCATCCATTGACAAGAAAAGTCCATTTATAGTCACCAATGCCTTTGTAAGTCTTATTACTCGCTTTAAATGGTTTTATAATCTGATTATTGATTTTAAGTTTAGTTTTTTTGAATTTTTCGTTAAAACAGATTATAATTGGATGTTTCCCTCGAGAAACGTGAAGTGAATCCCATCCATTGGCAAGAAAAGTCCATTTATAGTCACCAATGCCTTTGTAAGCCTTATTACTCGCTTTAAATGGTTTTATAATCTCATTTTTTATTTTAAGTTTAATTTTTTTACATTTTTTTTTAAAACAGATTATAATTGGATGTTTCCCTCGAGAAACGTGAAGCGAATCCCATCCATTGACAAGAAAAGTCCATTTATAGTCACTAATGCCTTTGTAAGCCTTATTACTCGCTTTAAATGGTTTTATAATCTGATTATTGATTTTAAGTTTAATTTTTTTGAATTTTTCGTTAAAACAGATTATAATTGGATGTTTCCCTCGAGAAACGTGAAGGAAATCCCATCCATTGGCAAGAAAAGTCCATTTATAGTCACCAATGCCTTTGTAAGCCTTATTACTCGCTTTAAATGGTTTTATAATCTCATTATTGATTTTAAGTTTAATTTTTTTACATTTTTTGTTAAAACAGATTATAATTGGATGTTTCCCTCGGGAAACGTGAAGCGAATCCCATCTATTGACAAGAAAAGTCTAGTTATAGTCACCAATGCCTTTGTAAGCCATATTACTCACTTTAAATGGTTTTATAATCTCATTATTGATCTTAAGTTTAATTTTTTTTACATTTTTTGTTAAAACAGATTATAATTGGATGTTTTGCTCGAAAAATGTGAAGCGAATGCCGTCCATGGACAAGAAAAGTCCATTTATAGTCACCAATGCCTTTGGAAGCCTTATTACTCGCTTTAAATGGTTTTATAATCTCATTATTGATTTTAAGTTTTATTTTTTTACATTTTGTTGTTAAAATAGATTATAATAGGATGTTTCCCTCGAGAAACGTGAAGCGAATCCCATCCATTGACAAGAAAAGTCCATTTATAGTCACCAATGCCTTTGTAAGCCTTATTACTCGCTTTAAATGGTTTTATAATCTCATTATTGATTTTAAGTTTAATTTTTTTACATTTTTTGTTGAAACAAATTATAATTGGATGTTTCCCTCGGGAAACGTGAAGGGAATCCCATCTATTGACAAGAAAAGTCCATTTATAGTCACCAATGCCTTTGTAAGCCTTATTACTCGCTTTAAATGGTTTTATAATCTGATTATTGATTTTAAGTTTAAATTTTTTGAATTTTTCGTTAAAACAAATTATAATTGGATGTTTCCCTCGAGAGACGTGAAGCGAATCCCATCCATTGACAAGAAAAGTCCATTTATAGTCACCAATGCCTTTGTAAGCCTTATTACTCGCTTTAAAAGGTTTTATAATCTGATTATTGATTTTAAGTTTAATTTTTTTGAATTTTTCGTTAAAATAGATTATAATTGGATGTTTTTCTCGAGAAACGTGAAGCGAATCCCATCCATTGACAAGAAAAGTCCATTTATAGTCACCAATGCCTTTGTAAGTCTTATTACTCGCTTTAAATGGTTTTATAATCTGATTATTGATTTTAAGTTTAATTTTTTTGAATTTTTCGTTAAAACAGATTATAATTGGATGTTTCCCTCAAGAAATGTGAAGTGAATCCCATCCATTGGCAAGAAAAGTCCATTTATAGTCACCAATGCCCTTGTAAGCCTTATTACTCGCTTTAAATGGTTTTATAATCTCATTTTTTATTTTAAGTTTAATTTTTTTACATTTTTTGTTAAAACAGATTATAATTGGATGTTTCCCTCGAGAAACGTGAAGCGAATCCCATCCATTGACAAGAAAAGTCCATTTATAGTCACCAATGCCTTTGTAAGCCTTATTACTCGCTTTAAATGGTTTTATAATCTCATTATTGATTTTAAGTTTAATTTTTTTACATTTTTTGTTAAAACAGATTATAATTGGATGTTTCCCTCGGGAAACATGAAGTGAATCCCATCCATTGAAAAGAAAAGTCCATTTATAGTCACCAATGCCTTTGTAAGCCTTATTACTCGCTTTAAATGGTTTTATAATCTCATTATTGATTTTAAGTTTAATTTTTTTTGAATTTTTCATTAAAACATATTATAATTGGATGTTTCCCTCGAGAAACGTGAAGCGAATCCCATCCATTGACAAGAAAAGTCCATTTATAGTCACCAATGCCTTTGTAAGCCTTATTACTCGCTTTAAATGGTTTTATAATCTCATTATTGATTTTAAGTTTAATTTTTTTATATTTTTTGTTAAAACAGATTATAATTGGATGTTTCCCTCGGGAAACGTGAAGTGAATCCCATCTATTGACAAGAAAAGTCTAGTTATAGTCACCAATGCCTTTGTAAGCCATATTACTCACTTTCAATGGTTTTATAATCTCATTATTGATCTTAAGTTTAATTTTTTTTACATTTTTTGTTAAAACAGATTATAATTGGATGTTTCGCTCGAAAAATGTGAAGCGAATGCCGTCCATGGACAAGAAAAGTCCATTTATAGTCATCAATGCCTTTGTAAGCCTTATTACTCGCTTTAAATGGTTTTATAATCTCATTTTTTATTTTAAGTTTAATTTTTTTACATTTTTTGTTAAAACAGATTATAATTGGATGTTTCCCTCGAGAAACGTGAAGCGAATCCCATCCATTGACAAGAAAAGTCCATTTATAGTCACCAATGCCTTTGTAAGTCTTATTACTCGCTTTAAATGGTTTTATAATCTGATTATTGATTTTAAGTTTAATTTTTTTGAATTTTTCGTTAAAACAGATTATAATTGGATGTTTCCCTCGAGAAACGTGAAGTGAATCCCATCCATTGGCAAGAAAAGTCCATTTATAGTCACCAATGCCTTTGTAAGCCTTATTACTCGCTTTAAATGGTTTTATAATCTCATTTTTTATTTTAAGTTTAATTTTTTTACATTTTTTGTTAAAACAGATTATAATTGGATGTTTCCCTCGAGAAACGTGAAGCGAATCCCATCCATTGACAAGAAAAGTCCATTTATAGTCACCAATGCTTTTGTAAGCCTTATTACTCGCTTTAAATGGTTTTATAATCTGATTATTGATTTTAAGTTTAATTTTTTTGAATTTTTCGTTAAAACAGATTATAATTGGATGTTTCCCTCGAGAAACGTGAAGCGAATCCCATCTATTGACAAGAAAAGTCCATTTATAGTCACCAATGCCTTTGTAAGCCTTATTACTCGCTTTAAATGGTTTTATAATCTCATTATTGATTTTAAGTTTAATTTTTTTACATTTTTTGTTGAAACAAATTATAATTGGATGTTTCCCTCGGGAAACGTGAAGGGAATCCCATCTATTGACAAGAAAAGTCCATTTATAGTCACCAATGCCTTTGTAAGCCTTATTACTTGCTTTAAATGGTTTTATAATCTGATTATTTATTTTAAGTTTAAATTTTTTGAATTTTTCGTTAAAACAGATTATAATTGGATGTTTCCCTCGAGAGACGTGAAGCGAATCCCATCCATTGACAAGAAAAGTCCATTTATAGTCACCAATGCCTTTGTAAGCCTTATTACTCGCTTTAAATGGTTTTATAATCTGATTATTGATTTTAAGTTTAATTTTTTTGAATTTTTTGTTAAAACAGATTATAATTGGATGTTTCCCTCGAGAAACGTGAAGCGAATCCCATCCATTGACAAGAAAAGTCCATTTATAGTCACCAATGCCTTTGTAATTCTTATTACTCGCTTTAAATGGTTTTATAATCTGATTATTGATTTTAAGTTTAATTTTTTTGAATTTTTCGTTACAACAGATTATAATTGGATGTTTCCCTCGAGAAACGTGAAGTGAATCCCATCCATTGGCAAGAAAAGTCCATTTATAGTCACCAATGCCTTTGTAAGCCTTATTACTCGCTTTAAATGGTTTTATAATCTCATTTTTTATTTTAAGTTTAATTTTTTTACATTTTTTGTTAAAACAGATTATAATTGGATGTTTCCCTCGAGAAACGTGAAGCGAATCCCATCCATTGACAAGAAAAGTCCACTTATAGTCACCAATGCCTTTGTAAGCCTTATTACTCGCTTTAAATGGTTTTATAATCTTATTATTGATTTTAAGTTTAATTTTTTTGAAATTTTCGTTAAAACAGATTATAATTGGATGTTTCCCTCGAGAAACGTGAAGCGAATCCCATCCATTGACAAGAAAAGTCCATTTATAGTCACCAATGCCTTTGTAAGGCTTATTACTCGCTTTAAATGGTTTTATAATCTCATTTTTTATTTTAAGTTGAATTTTTTTGAATTTTTTGTTAAAACAGATTATAATTGGATATTTCCCTAGGGAAACGTGAAGCGAATCCCATCCATTGACAAGAAAAGTCCATTTATAGTCACCAATGCCTTTGAAAGCCTTATTACACGCTTCAAATGGTTTTATAATCTCCTTATTGATTTTAAGTTGAATTTTTTTGAATTTTTCGTTAAAACAGAATATAATAGGATGTGTCCCTCGAGAAACGTGAAGCGAATCCCATCCATTGACAAGAAAAGTCCATTTATAGTCACCAATGCCTTTGTAAGTCTTATTACTCGCTTTAAATGGTTTTATAATCTCATTATTGATTTTAAGTTGAATTTTTTTGAATTTTTTGTTAAAACAGATTATAATTGGATGTTTCCCTCGGGAAACGTGAAGTGAATCCCATCTATTGACAAGAAAAGTCCATTTATAGTCACCAATGCCTTTGTAAGCCTTATTACTCGCTTTAAATGGTTTTAGAATCTGATTATTGATTTTAAGTTTAATTTTTTTGAATTTTTCGTTAAAACAGATTATAATTGGATGTTTCCCTCGAGAAACGTGAAGCGAATCTCATCCATTGACAAGAAAAGTCCATTTATAGTCACCAATGCCTTTGTAAGTCTTATTACTCGCTTTAAATGGTTTTATAATCTCATTATTGATTTTAAGTTGAATTTTTTTGAATTTTTTGTTAAAACAGATTATAATTGGATGTTTCCCTCGGGAAACGTGAAGTGAATCCCATCTATTGACAAGAAAAGTCCATTTATAGTCACCAATGCCTTTGTAAGCCTTATTACTCGCTTTAAATGGTTTTATAATCTGATTATTGATTTTAAGTTTAATTTTTTTGAATTTTTCGTTAAAACAGATTATAATTGGATGTTTTCCTCGAGAAACGTGAAGCGAATCCCATCGATTGACAAGAAAAGTCCTTTTATAGTCACCAATGCCTTTGTAAGCCTTATTACTCGCTTTAAATGGTTTTATAATCTCATTATTGATTTTAAGTTTAATTTTTTTGAATTTTTTGTTAAAACATATTATAATTGGATGTTTCCCTCGAGAAACGTGAAGCGAATCCCATCCATTGACAAGAAAAGTCCATTTATAGTCACCAATGCCTTTGTAAGCCTTATTACTCGCTTTAAATGGTTTTATAATCTCATTATTGATTTTAAGTTGAATTTTTTTGAATTTTTTGTTAAAACAGATTATAATTGGATGTTTCCCTCGGGAAACGTGAAGTGAATCCCATCTATTGACAAGAAAAGTCCATTTATAGTCACCAATGCCTTTGTAAGCCTTATTACTCGCTTTAAATGGTTTTATAATCTGATTATTGATTTTAAGTTTAATTTTTTTGAATTTTTTGTTAAAACAGATTATAATTGGATGTTTCCCTCGAGAAACGTGAAGCGAATCCCATCCATTGACAAGAAAAGTCCATTTATAGTCACCAATGCCTTTGTAAGCCTTATTACTCGCTTTAAATGGTTTTATAACCTCATTATTGATTTTAAGTTTAATTTTTTTACATTTTTTGCTAAAACAGATTATAATTGGATGTTTCCCTTGGGAAACGTGAAGTGAATCCCATCTATTGACAAGAAAAGTCCATTTATAGTCACCAATGCCTTTGTAAGCCTTATTACTCGCTTTAAATGGTTTTATAATCTGATTATTGATTTTAAGTTTAATTTTTTTGAATTTTTTGTTAAAACATATTATAATTGGATGTTTCCCTCGAGAAACGTGAAGCGAATCCCATCCATTGACAAGAAAAGTCCATTTATAGTCACCAATGCCTTTGTAAGCCTTATTACTCGCTTTAAATGGTTTTATAATCTCATTATTGATTTTAAGTTGAATTTTTTTGAATTTTTTGTTAAAACAGATTATAATTGGATGTTTCCCTCGGGAAACGTGAAGTGAATCCCATCTATTGACAAGAAAAGTCCATTTATAGTCACCAATGCCTTTGTAAGCCTTATTACTCGCTTTAAATGGTTTTATAATCTGATTATTGATTTTAAGTTTAATTTTTTTGAATTTTTTGTTAAAACAGATTATAATTGGATGTTTCCCTCGAGAAACGTGAAGCGAATCCCATCCATTGACAAGAAAAGTCCATTTATAGTCACCAATGCCTTTGTAAGCCTTATTACTCGCTTTAAATGGTTTTATAACCTCATTATTGATTTTAAGTTTAATTTTTTTACATTTTTTGCTAAAACAGATTATAATTGGATGTTTCCCTTGGGAAACGTGAAGTGAATCCCATCTATTGACAAGAAAAGTCCATTTATAGTCACCAATGCCTTTGTAAGCCTTATTACTCGCTTTAAATGGTTTTATAATCTGATTATTGATTTTAAGTTTAATTTTTTTGAATTTTTCGTTAAAACAGATTATAATTGGATGTTTCCCTCGAGAAACGTGAAGCGAATCCCATCTATTGACAAGAAAAGTCCATTTATAGTCACCAATGCCTTTGTAAGCCTTATTACTCGCTTTAAATGGTTTTATAATCTCATTATTGATTTTATGTTTAATTTTTTTACATTTTTTGTTGAAACAAATTATAATTGGATGTTTCCCTCGGGAAACGTGAAGGGAATCCCATCTATTGACAAGAAAAGTCCATTTATAGTCACCAATGCCTTTGTAAGCCTTATTACTCGCTTTAAATGGTTTTATAATCTGATTATTGATTTTAAGTTTAAATTTTTTGAATTTTTTGTTAAAACAGATTATAATTGGATGTTTCCCTCGAGAGACGTGAAGCGAATCCCATCCATTGACAAGAAAAGTCCATTTATAGTCACCAATGCCTTTGTAAGCCTTATTACTCGCTTTAAATGGTTTTATAATCTGATTATTGATTTTAAGTTTAATTTTTTTGAATTTTTCGTTAAAACAGATTATAATTGGATGTTTCCCTCGAGAAACGTGAAGCGAATCCCATCCATTGACAAGAAAAGTCCATTTATAGTCACCAATGCCTTTGTAAGTCTTATTACTCGCTTTAAATGGTTTTATAATCTGATTATTGATTTTAAGTTTAATTTTTTTGAATTTTTCGTTAAAACAGATTATAATTGGATGTTTCCCTCGAGAAATGTGAAGTGAATCCCATCCATTGGCAAGAAAAGTCCATTTATAGTCACCAATGCCCTTGTAAGCCTTATTACTCGCTTTAAATGGTTTTATAATCTCATTTTTTATTTTAAGTTTAATTTTTTTACATTTTTTGTTAAAACAGATTATAATTGGATGTTTCCCTCGAGAAACGTGAAGCGAATCCCATCCATTGACAAGAAAAGTCCATTTATAGTCACCAATGCCTTTGTAAGCCTTATTACTCGCTTTAAATGGTTTTATAATCTCATTATTGATTTTAAGTTTAATTTTTTTACATTTTTTGTTAAAACAGATTATAATTGGATGTTTCCCTCGGGAAACATGAAGTGAATCCCATCCATTGAAAAGAAAAGTCCATTTATAGTCACCAATGCCTTTGTAAGCCTTATTACTCGCTTTAAATGGTTTTATAATCTCATTATTGATTTTAAGTTTAATTTTTTTGAATTTTTCGTTAAAACATATTATAATTGGATGTTTCCCTCGAGAAACGTGAAGCGAATCCCATCCATTGACAAGAAAAGTCCATTTATAGTCACCAATGCCTTTGTAAGCCTTATTACTCGCTTTAAATGGTTTTATAATCTCATTATTGATTTTAAGTTTAATTTTTTTGAATTTTTCGTTAAAACATATTATAATTGGATGTTTCCCTCGAGAAACGTGAAGCGAATCCCATCCATTGACAAGAAAAGTCCATTTATAGTCACCAATGCCTTTGTAAGCCTTATTACTCGCTTTAAATGGTTTTATAATCTGATTATTGATTTTAAGTTTAATTTTTTTATATTTTTTGTTAAAACAGATTATAATTGGATGTTTCCCTCGGGAAACGTGAAGTGAATCCCATCTATTGACAAGAAAAGTCTAGTTATAGTCACCAATGCCTTTGTAAGCCATATTACTCACTTTCAATGGTTTTATAATCTCATTATTGATCTTAAGTTTAATTTTTTTTACATTTTTTGTTAAAACAGATTATAATTGGATGTTTCGCTCGAAAAATGTGAAGCGAATGCCGTCCATGGACAAGAAAAGTCCATTTATAGTCACCAATGCCTTTGTAAGCCTTATTACTCGCTTTAAATGGTTTTATAATCTCATTTTTTATTTTAAGTTTAATTTTTTTACATTTTTTGTTAAAACAGATTATAATTGGATGTTTCCCTCGAGAAACGTGAAGCGAATCCCATCCATTGACAAGAAAAGTCCATTTATAGTCACCAATGCCTTTGTAAGTCTTATTACTCGCTTTAAATGGTTTTATAATCTGATTATTGATTTTAAGTTTACTTTTTTTGAATTTTTCGTTAAAACAGATTATAATTGGATGTTCCCTCGAGAAACGTGAAGTGAATCCCATCCATTGGCAAGAAAAGTCCATTTATAGTCACCAATGCCTTTGTAAGCCTTATTACTTGCTTTAAATGGTTTTATAATCTCATTTTTTATTTTAAGTTTAATTTTTTTACATTTTTTGTTAAAACAGATTATAATTGGATGTTTCCCTCGAGAAACGTGAAGTGAATCCCATCCATTGACAAGAAAAGTCCATTTATAGTCACCAATGCCTTTGTAAGCCTTATTACTCGCTTTAAATGGTTTTATAATCTGATTATTGATTTTAAGTTTAATTTTTTTGAATTTTTCGTTAAAACAGATTATAATTGGATGTTTCCCTCGAGAAACGTGAAGCGAATCCCATCTATTGACAAGAAAAGTCCATTTATAGTCACCAATGCCTTTGTAAGCCTTATTACTCGCTTTAAATGGTTTTATAATCTCATTATTGATTTTAAGTTTAATTTTTTTACATTTTTTGTTGAAACAAATTATAATTGGATGTTTCCCTCGGGAAACGTGAAGGGAATCCCATCTATTGACAAGAAAAGTCCATTTATAGTCACCAATGCCTTTGTAAGCCTTATTACTTGCTTTAAATGGTTTTATAATCTGATTATTTATTTTAAGTTTAAATTTTTTGAATTTTTCGTTAAAACAGATTATAATTGGATGTTTCCCTCGAGAGACGTGAAGCGAATCGCATCCATTGACAAGAAAAGTCCATTTATAGTCACCAATGCCTTTGTAAGCCTTATTACTCGCTTTAAATGGTTTTATAATCTCATTTTTTATTTTAAGTTTAATTTTTTTACATTTTTTGTTAAAACAGATTATAATTGGATGTTTCCCTCGAGAAACGTGAAGCGAATCCCATCCATTGACAAGAAAAGTCCATTTATAGTCACCAATGCCTTTGTAAGCCTTATTACTCGCTTTA
Source organism: Theobroma cacao (assembly GCF_053813885.1). Lineage (NCBI taxonomy): Eukaryota > Viridiplantae > Streptophyta > Magnoliopsida > Malvales > Malvaceae > Theobroma > Theobroma cacao. The sequence continues at coordinate 25,258,207 of NC_142647.1, forward strand.
AATGGTTTTATAATCTGATTATTGATTTTAAGTTTAATTTTTTTGAATTTTTCGTTAAAACATATTATAATTGGATGTTTCCCTCGAGAAACGTGAAGCGAATCCCATCCATTGACAAGAAAAGTCCATTTATAGTCACCAATGCCTTTGTAAGGCTTATTACTCGCTTTAAATGGTTTTATAATCTCATTTTTTATTTTAAGTTGAATTTTTTTGAATTTTTTGTTAAAACAGATTATAATTGGATGTTTCCCTAGGGAAACGTGAAGCGAATCCCATCCATTGACAAGAAAAGTCCATTTATAGTCACCAATGCCTTTGAAAGCCTTATTACACGCTTCAAATGGTTTTATAATCTCCTTATTGATTTTAAGTTGAATTTTTTTTGAATTTTTCGTTAAAACAGAATATAATAGGATGTGTCCCTCGAGAAACGTGAAGCGAATCCCATCCATTGACAAGAAAAGTCCATTTATAGTCACCAATGCCTTTGTAAGTCTTATTACTCGCTTTAAATGGTTTTATAATCTCATTATTGATTTTAAGTTGAATTTTTTTGAATTTTTTGTTAAAACAGATTATAATTGGATGTTTTCCTCGGGAAACGTGAAGTGAATCCCATCTGTTGACAAGAAAAGTCCATTTATAGTCACCAATGCCTTTGTAAGCCTTATTACTCGCTTTAAATGGTTTTAGAATCTGATTATTGATTTTAAGTTTAATTTTTTTGAATTTTTCGTTAAAACAGATTATAATTGGATGTTTCCCTCGAGAAACGTGAAGCGAATCTCATCCATTGACAAGAAAAGTCCATTTATAGTCACCAATGCCTTTGTAAGTCTTATTACTCGCTTTAAATGGTTTTATAATCTCATTATTGATTTTAAGTTGAATTTTTTTGAATTTTTTGTTAAAACAGATTATAATTGGATGTTTCCCTCGGGAAACGTGAAGTGAATCCCATCTATTGACAAGAAAAGTCCATTTATAGTCACCAATGCCTTTGTAAGCCTTATTACTCGCTTTAAATGGTTTTATAATCTGATTATTGATTTTAAGTTTAATTTTTTTGAATTTTTCGTTAAAACAGATTATAATTGGATGTTTCCCTCGAGAAACGTGAAGCGAATCCCATCCATTGACAAGAAAAGTCCTTTTATAGTCACCAATGCCTTTGTAAGCCTTATTACTCGCTTTAAATGGTTTTATAATCTCATTATTGATTTTAAGTTTAATTTTTTTGAATTTTTTGTTAAAACATATTATAATTGGATGTTTCCCTCGAGAAACGTGAAGCGAATCCCATCCATTGACAAGAAAAGTCCATTTATAGTCACCAATGCCTTTGTAAGCCTTATTACTCGCTTTAAATGGTTTTATAATCTCATTATTGATTTTAAGTTGAATTTTTTTGAATTTTTTTTTAAAACAGATTATAATTGGATGTTTCCCTCAGGAAACGTGAAGTGAATCCCATCTATTGACAAGAAAAGTCCATTTATAGTCACCAATGCCTTTGTAAGCCTTATTACTCGCTTTAAATGGTTTTATAATCTGATTATTGATTTTAAGTTTAATTTTTTTGAATTTTTTGTTAAAACAGATTATAATTGGATGTTTCCCTCGAGAAACGTGAAGCGAATCCCATCCATTGACAAGAAAAGTCCATTTATAGTCACCAATGCCTTTGTAAGCCTTATTACTCGCTTTAAATGGTTTTATAACCTCATTATTGATTTTAAGTTTAATTTTTTTACATTTTTTGCTAAAACAGATTATAATTGGATGTTTCCCTTGGGAAACGTGAAGTGAATCCCATCTATTGACAAGAAAAGTCCATTTATAGTCACCAATGCCTTTGTAAGCCTTATTACTCGCTTTAAATGGTTTTATAATCTGATTATTGATTTTAAGTTTAATTTTTTTGAATTTTTCGTTAAAACATATTATAATTGGATGTTTCCCTCGAGAAACGTGAAGCGAATCCCATCCATTGACAAGAAAAGTCCTTTTATAGTCACCAATGCCTTTGTAAGCTTTATTACTCGCTTTAAATGGTTTTATAATCTCATTATTGATTTTAAGTTTAATGTTTTTGAATTTTTTGTTAAAACATATTATAATTGGATGTTTCCCTTGAGAAACATGAAGCGAATCCCATCCATTGACAAGAAAAGTCCATTTATAGTCACCAATGCCTTTGTAAGCCATATTACTCGCTTTAAATGGTTTTATAATCTCATTATTGATTTTAAGTTTAATTTTTTTACATTTTGTTGTTAAAATATATTATAATAGGATGTTTCCCTCGAGAAACGTGAAGCGAATCCCATCCATTGACAAGAAAAGTCCATTTATAGTCACCAATGCCTTTGTAAGCCTTATTACTCGCTTTAAATGGTTTTATAATCTCATTATTGATTTTAAGTTTAATTTTTTTACATTTTTTGTTAAAACAAATTATAATTGGATGTTTCCCTCGGGAAACGTGAAGTGAATCCCATCTATTGACAAGAAAAGTCCATTTATAGTCACCAATGCCTTTGTAAGCCTTATTACTCGCTTTAAATGGTTTTATAATCTGATTATTGATTTTAAGTTTAATTTTTTTGAATTTTTCGTTAAAACAGATTATAATTGGATGTTTCCCTCGAGAAACGTGAAGCGAATCCCATCCATTGACAAGAAAAGTCCATTTATAGTCACCAATGCCTTTGTAAGCCTTATTACTCGCTTTAAATGGTTTTATAATCTCATTATTGATTTTAAGTTTAATTTTTTTACATTTTTTGTTGAAACAAATTATAATTGGATGTTTCCCTTGGGAAACGTGAAGTGAATCCCATCTATTGACAAGAAAAGTCCATTTATAGTCACCAATGCCTTTGTAAGCCTTATTACTCGCTTTAAATGGTTTTATAATCTGATTATTGATTTTAAGTTTAAATTTTTTGAATTTTTCATTAAAACAGATTATAATTGGATGTTTCCCTCGAGAAACGTGAAGTGAATCCCATCCATTGACAAGAAAAGTCCATTTATAGTCACCAATGCCTTTGTAAGCCTTATTACTCGCTTTAAATGGTTTTATAATCTGATTATTGATTTTAAGTTTAATTTTTTTGAATTTTTCGTTAAAACAGATTATAATTCGATGTTTCCCTCGAGAAACGTGAAGCGAATCCCATCCATTGACAAGAAAAGTCCATTTATAGTCACCAATGCCTTTGTAAGGTTTATTACTCGCTTTAAATGGTTTTATAATCTCATTTTTTATTTTAAGTTGAGTTTTTTTGAATTTTTTGTTAAAACATATTATAATTGGATGTTTCCCTAGGGAAACGTGAAGCGAATCCCATCCATTGACAAGAAAAGTCCATTTATAGTCACCAATGCCTTTGAAAGCCTTATTACACGCTTCAAATGGTTTTATAATCTCGTTATTGATTTTAAGTTGAATTTTTTTGAATTTTTTGTTAAAACAGAATATAATTGGATGTTTTCCTCGGGAAACGTGAAGTGAATCCCATCTATTGACAAGAAAAGTTCATTTATAGTCACCAATGCCTTTGTAAGCCTTATTACTCGCTTTAAATGGTTTTATAATCTGATTATTGATTTTAAGTTTAATTTTTTTACAAATTTTTTTAAAACAGATTATAATAGGATGTTTCCTTTGAGAAACGTGAAGCGAAACCCATCCATTGACAAGAAAAATCCATTTATAGTCACCAATGCCTTTGTAAGCCTTATTACTCGCTTTAAATGGTTTTATAATCTCATTATTGATTTTAAGTTTAATTTTCTTATATTTTTTTTTAAAACATATTATAATTGGATGTTTCCATCGAGAAACGTGAAGCGAATCCCATCCTTTGACAAGAAAAGTCCATTTATAGTCACCAATGCCTTTGTAAGCCTCATTACTCACTTTAAATGGTTTTATAATCTTATTATTGATTTTAAGTTAAATTTTTTTGAATTTTTTGTTAAAACATATTATAATTGGGTGTTTCCCTCGAGAAACGTGAAGCAAATCCCATCCATTGACAAGAAAAGTCCATTTATAGTCACCAATGCCTTTGAAAGCCTTATTACTCGCTTTAAATGGTTTTATAATCTCGTTATTGATTTTAAGTTGAACTTTTTGGCATTTGTCGTTAAAACAGATTATAATTGGATGTTTCCCTCGGGAAACGTGAAGCGAATCCCATCCATTGACAAGAAAAGTCCATTTATAGTCACCAATGCCTTTGTAAGCCTTATTACTCGCTTTAAATGGTTTTATAATCTCGTTATGGATTTTAAGTTGAACTTTTTTGCATTTTTCGTTAAAATAGATTATAATTGGATGTTTTCCTTGGGAAACGTGAAGTGAATCCCATCCATTCAAGAGAAAAGTCCAGTTATAGTCACCAATGCCTTTGTAAGCCTTATTACTCGCTTTAAATGGTTTTATAATCTCATTATTGATTTTAAGTTTAATTTTTTTACATTTTTTGTTAAAACAGATTATAATTGGATGTTTTCCTCGGGAAACGTGAAGCGAATCCCATCCTTTGACAAGAAAAGTCCATTTATAGTCACCAATGCCTTTGAAAGCCTTATTACTCGCTTTAAATGGTTTTATAATCTCGTTATTGATTTTAAGTTGAACTTTTTTGCATTTTTCGTTAAAACAGATTATAATTGGATGTTTCCCGTGGCAAACGTGATGCGAATCCCATCCATTCAAGAGAAAAGTCCAGTTATAGTCACCAATGCCTTTGTAAGCTTTATTACTCGCTTTAAATGGTTTTATAATCTCATTATTGATTTTAAGTTTAATTTTTTTACATTTTTTGTTAAAACAGATTATAATAGGATGTTTCCTTTGAGAAACGTGAAGCGAAACCCATCCATTGACAAGAAAAGTCCATTTATAGTAACCAATGCCTTTGTAAGCCTTATTCCTCGCTTTAAATGATTTTAGAATCTCATTATTGATTTAAAGTTTAATTTTTTTACATTTTTTGTTAAAACAGATTATAATTGGATGTTTCCCTCGAGAAACGTAAAGCGAATCCCATCCATTGAAAAGAAAAGTCCATTTATAGTCACCAATGCCTTTGTAAGCCTTATTACTCGCTTTAAATGGTTTTATAATCTCATTATTGATTTTAAGTTTAATTTTTTTATATTTTTTGTTAAAACAGATTATAATTGGATGTTTCCTTCGGGAAACGTGAAGCGAATCCCATCCATTCAAGAAAAAAAGTCCATTTATAGTCACCAATGCCTTTGTAAGCCTCATTACTCACTTTAAATGGTTTTATAATCTTATTATTGATTTTAAGTTGAATTTTTTTGAATTTTTCGTTAAAACATATTATAATTGGGTGTTTCCCTCGAGAAACGTGAAGCAAATCCCATCCATTGACAAGAAAAGTCCATTTATAGTCACCATTGCCTTTGAAAGCCTTATTACTCGCTTTAAATGGTTTTATAATCTCGTTATTGATTTTAAGTTGAACTTTTTTGCATTTTTCGTTAAAATAGATTATAATTGGATGTTTCCCTTGGGAAACGTGAAGTGAATCCCATCCATTCAAGAGAGAAGTACAGTTATAGTCACCAATGCCTTTGTAAGCCTTATTACTCGCTTTAAATGGTTTTATAATCTTATTATTGATTTTAAGTTGAATTTTTTTGAATTTTTCGTTAAAACATATTATAATTGGGTGTTTCCCTCGAGAAACGTGAAGCAAATCCCATCCATTGACAAGAAAAGTCCATTTATAGTCACCATTGCCTTTGAAAGCCTTATTACTCGCTTTAAATGGTTTTATAATCTCGTTATTGATTTTAAGTTGAACTTTTTTGCATTTTTCGTTAAAATAGATTATAATTGGATGTTTCCCTTGGGAAACGTGAAGTGAATCCCATCCATTCAAGAGAAAAGTACAGTTATAGTCACCAATGCCTTTGTAAGCCTTATTACTCGCTTTAAATGGTTTTATAATCTCATTATTGATTTTAAGTTTAATTTTTTTACATTTTTTGTTAAAACAGATTATAATTGGATGTTTCCCTCGGGAAACGTGAAGCGAATCCCATCCTTTGACAAGAAAAGTCCATTTATAGTCACCAATGCCTTTGAAAGCCTTATTACTCGCTTTAAATGGTTTTATAATCTCGTTATTGATTTTAAGTTGTACTTTTTTGCATTTTTCGTTAAAACAGATTATAATTGGATGTTTCCCTTGGCAAACGTGACGCGAATCCCATCCATTCAAGAGAAAAGTCCAGTTATAGTCACCAATGCCTTTGTAAGCTTTATTACTCGCTTTAAATGGTTTTATAATCTCATTATTGATTTTAAGTTTAATTTTTTTACATTTTTTGTTAAAACAGATTATAATTGGATGTTTCCCTCGGGAAACGTGAAGCGAATCACATCCTTTGACAAGAAAAGTCCATTTATAGTCACCAATGCCTTTGAAAGCCTTATTACTCGCTTTAAATGGTTTTATAATCTCGTTATTGATTTTAAGTTGTACTTTTTTGCATTTTTCATTAAAACAGATTATAATTGGATATTTCCCTTGGCAAACGTGACGCGAATCCCATCCATTCAAGAGAAAAGTTCAGTTATAGTCACCAATGCCTTTGTAAGCTTTATTACTCGCTTTAAATGGTTTTATAATCTCTTTATTGATTTTAAGTTTACTTTTTTTACATTTTTTGTTAAAACAGATTATAATAGGATGTTTCCTTTGAGAAACGTGAAGCGAAACCCATCCATTGACAAGAAAAGTCCATTTATAGTCACCAATGCCTTTGTAAGCCTTATTACTCGCTTTAAATGGTTTTATAATCTCATTATTGATTTTAAGTTTAATTTTTTTACATTTTTTGTTAAAACAGATTATAATTGGATGTTTCCCTCGAGAAACGTGAAGCGAATCCCATCCATTGACAAGAAAAGTCCATTTATATTCACCAATGCCTTTGTAAGCCTCATTACTCACTTTAAATGGTTTTATAATCTTATTATTGATTTTAAGATGAATTTTTTTGAATTTTTTGTTAAAACATATTATAATTGGGTGTTTCCCTCGAGAAACGTGAAGCAAATCCCATCCATTGACAAGAAAAGTCCATTTATAGTCACCAATGCCTTTGAAAGCCTTATTACTCGCTTTAAATGGTTTTATAATCTCGTTACTGATTTCAAGTTGAACTTTTTTGCATTTGTCGTTAAAACAGATTATAATTGGATTTTTCCCTCGGGAAACGTGAAGCGAATCCCATCCATTGACAAGAAAAGTCCATTTATAGTCACCAATGCCTTTGTAAGCCTTATTACTCGCTTTAAATGGTTTTATAATCTCGTTATTGATTTTAAGTTGTACTTTTTTGCATTTTTCGTTAAAACAGATTATAATTGGATGTTTCCCTTGGCAAACGTGACGCGAATCGCATCCATTCAAGAGAAAAGTCCAGTTATAGTCACCAATGCCTTTGTAAGCTTTATTACTCGCTTTAAATGGTTTTATAATCTCATTATTGATTTTAAGTTTAATTTTTTTACATTTTTTGTTAAAACAGATTATAATTGGATGTTTCCCTCGGAAAACGTGAAGCGAATCCCATCCTTTGACAAGAAAAGTCCATTTATAGTCACCATTGCCTTTGAAAGCCTTATTACTCGCTTTAAATGGTTTTATAATCTCGTTATTCATTTTAAGTTAAACTTTGTTGCATTTTTCGTTAAAACAGATTATAATTGGATGTTTCCCTTGGCAAACGTGACGCGAATCCCATCCATTCAAGAGAAAAGTCCAGTTATAGTCACCAATGCCTTTGTAAGCTTTATTACTCGCTTTAAATGGTTTTATAATCTCATTATTGATTTTAAGTTTAATTTTTTTACATTTTTTGTTAAAACAGATTATAATAGGATGTTTCCCTCGAGAAACGTGAAGCGAAACCCATCCATTGAGAAGAAAAGTCCATTTATAGTCACCAATGCCTTTGTAAGCCTTATTACTCGCTTTAAATGGTATTATAATCTCATTATTGATTTTAAGTTTAATTTTTTTACATTTTTTGTTAAAACAGATTATAATTGGATGTTTCCCTCGAGAAACGTGAAGCGAATCCCATCCAATGATAAAAAAAGTCCATTTATAGTCACCAATGCCTTTGTAAGCCTTATTACTCGCTTTAAATGGTTTTATAATCTCATTATTGATTTTAAGTTTAATTTGTTTACATTTTTTGTTAAAACAGATTATAATTGGATGTTTCCCTCGGGAAACGTGAAGCGAATCCCATCCTTTGACAAGAAAAGTCCATTTATAGTCACCAATACCTTTGAAAGCCTTATTACTCGCTTTCAATGGTTTTATAATCTCGTTATTGATTTTAAGTTGTACTTTTTTGCATTTTTCGTTAAAACAGATTATAATTGGATGTTTCCCTTGGCAAACGTGACGCGAATCCCATCCATTCAAGAGAAAAGTCCAGTTATAGTCACCAATGCCTTTGTAAGCTTTATTACTCGCTTTAAATGGTTTTATAATCTCATTATTGATTTTAAGTTTAATTTTTTTACATTTTTTGTTAAAACAGATTATAATAGGATGTTTCCTTTGAGAAACGTGAAGCGAAACCCATCCATTGACAAGAAAAGTCCATTTATAGTCACCAATGCCTTTGTAAGCCTTATTCCTCGCTTTAAATGATTTTAGAATCTCATTATTGATTTTAAGTTTAATTTTTTTACATTTTTTGTTAAAACAGATTATAATTGGATGTTTCCCTCAAGAAACGTAAAGCGAATCCCATCCATTGACAAGAAAAGTCCATTTATAGTCACCAATGCCTTTGTAAGCCTTATTACTCGCTTTAAATGGTTTTATAATCTCATTATTGATTTTAAGTTTAATTTTTTTACATTTTTTGTTAAAACAGATTATAATTGGATGTTTCCTTCGGGAAACGTGAAGCGAATCCCATCCATTCAAGAAAAAAAGTCCATTTATAGTCACCAATGCCTTTGTAAGCCTCGTTACTCACTTTAAATGGTTTTATAATCTTATTATTGATTTTAAGTTGAATTTTTTTGAATTTTTCGTTAAAACATATTATAAATGGGTGTTTCCCTCGAGAAACGTGAAGCAAATCCCATCCATTGACAAGAAAAGTCCATTTATAGTCACCAATGCCTTTGTAAGCCTTATTACTCGCTTGAAATGGTTTTATAATCTCATTATTGATTTTAAGTTTAATTTTTTTACATTTTTTGTTAAAACAGATTATAATTGGATGTTTCCCTCAAGAAACGTAAAGCGAATCCCATCCATTGACAAGAAAAGTCCATTTATAGTCACCAATGCCTTTGTAAGCCTTATTACTCGCTTTAAATGGTTTTATAATCTCATTATTGATTTTAAGTTTAATTTTTTTACATTTTTTGTTAAAACAGATTATAATTGGATGTTTCCTTCGGGAAACGTGAAGCGAATCCCATCCATTCAAGAAAAAAAGTCCATTTATAGTCACCAATGCCTTTGTAAGCCTCCTTACTCACTTTAAATGGTTTTATAATCTTATTATTGATTTTAAGTTGAATTTTTTTGAATTTTTCGTTAAAACATATTATAATTGGGTGTTTCCCTCGAGAAACGTGAAGCAAATCCCATCCATTGACAAGAAAAGTCCATTTATAGTCACCATTGCCTTTGAAAGCCTTATTACTCGCTTTAAATGGTTTTATAATCTCGTTATTGATTTTAAGTTGAACTTTTTTGCATTTTTCGTTAAAATAGATTATAATTGGATGTTTCCCTTGGGAAACGTGAAGTGAATCCCATCCATTCAAGAGAAAAGTACAGTTATAGTCACCAATGCCTTTGTAAGCCTTATTACTCGCTTTAAATGGTTTTATAATCTCATTATTGATTTTAAGTTTAATTTTTTTACATTTTTTGTTAAAACAGATTATAATTGGATGTTTCCCTCGGGAAACGTGAAGCGAATCCCATCCTTTGACAAGAAAAGTCCATTTATAGTCACCAATGCCTTTGAAAGCCTTATTACTCGCTTTAAATGGTTTTATAATCTCGTTATTGATTTTAAGTTGTACTTTTTTGCATTTTTCGTTAAAATAGATTATAATTGGATGTTTCCCTTGGGAAACGTGAAGTGAATCCCATCCATTCAAGAGAAAAGTACAGTTATAGTCACCAATGCCTTTGTAAGCCTTATTACTCGCTTTAAATGGTTTTATAATCTCATTATTGATTTTAAGTTTAATTTTTTTACATTTTTTGTTAAAACAGATTATAATAGGATGTTTCCTTTGAGAAACGTGAAGCGAAACCCATCCATTGACAAGAAAAGTCCATTTATAGTCACCAATGCCTTTGTAAGCCTTATTCCTCGCTTTAAATGATTTTAGAATCTCATTATTGATTTAAAGTTTATTGATTTTAAGTTTAATATTTTTACATTTTTTGTTAAAACAGATTATAATTGGATGTTTCCCTCGAGAAACGTGAAGCGAATCCCATCCATTGACAAGAAAAGTCCATTTATATTCACAAATGCCTTTGTAAGCCTCATTACTCACTTTAAATGGTTTTATAATCTTATTATTGATTTTAAGATGAATTTTTTTGAATTTTTTGTTAAAACATATTATAATTGGGTGTTTCCCTCGAGAAACGTGAAGCAAATCCCATCCATTGACAAGAAAAGTCCATTTATAGTCACCAATGCCTTTGTAAGCCTTATTACTCGCTTGAAATGGTTTTATAATCTCATTATTGATTTTAAGTTTAATATTTTTACATTTTTTGTTAAAACAGATTATAATTGGATGTTTCCTTTGGGAAACGTGAAGCGAATCCCATCCATTCAAGAAAAAAGTCCATTTATAGTCACCAATGCCTTTGTAAGCCTCATTACTCACTTTAAATGGTTTTATAATCTTATTATTGATTTTAAGTTGAATTTTTTTGAATTTTTCGTTAAAACATATTATAATTGGGTGTTTCCCTCGAGAAACGTGAAGCAAATCCCATCCATTGACAAGAAAAGTCCATTTATAGTCACCATTGCCTTTGAAAGCCTTATTACTCGCTTTAAATGGTTTTATAATCTCGTTATTGATTTTAAGTTGAACTTTTTTGCATTTTTCGTTAAAATAGATTATAATTGGATGTTTCCCTTGGGAAACGTGAAGTGAATCCCATCCATTCAAGAGAAAAGTCCAGTTATAGTCACCAATGCCTTTGTAAGCCTTATTACTCGCTTTAAATTATTTTATAATCTCATTATTGATTTTAAGTTTAATTTTTTTACATTTTTTGTTAAAACAGATTATAATTGGATGTTTCCCTCGGGAAACGTGAAGCGAATCCCATCCTTTGACAAGAAAAGTCCATTTATAGTCACCAATGCCTTTGAAAGCCTTATTACTCGCTTTAAATGGTTTTATAATCTCGTTATTGATTTTAAGTTGTACTTTTTTGCATTTTTCGTTAAAACATATTATAATTGGATGTTTCTCTTGGCAAACGTGACGCGAATCCCATCCATTCAAGAGAAAAGTCCAGTTATAGTCACCAATGCCTTTGTCAGCTTTATTACTCGCTTTAAATGGTTTTATAATCTCATTATTGATTTTAAGTTTAATTTTTTTACATTTTTTGTAAAAACAGATTATAATTGGATGTTTCCCTTGGGAAACGTGAAGCGAATCCCATCCTTTGACAAGAAAAGTCCATTTATAGTCACCAATGCCTTTGAAAGCCTTATTACTCGCTTTAAATGGTTTTATAATCTCGTTATTGATTTTAAGTTGAACTTTTTTGCATTTTTGTTAAAATAGATTATAATTGGATGTTTCCCTTGGGAAACGTGAAGTGAATCCCATCCATTCAAGAGAAAAGTCTAGTTATAGTCACCAATGCCTTTGTAAGCCTTATTACTCGCTTTAAATGGTTTTATAATCTCGTTATTGATTTTAAGTTTAATTTTTTTACATTTTTTGTTTAAACAGATTATAATTGGAAGTTTCCCTCGAGAAATGTGAAGCGAATCCCATCCATTGACAAGAAAAGTCCATTTATAGTCACCAATGCCTTTGTAAGCCTCATTACTCACTTTAAATGGTTTTATAATCTTATTATTGATTTTAAGTTGAATTTTTTTGAATTTTTTGTTAAAACATATTATAATTGGGTGTTTCCCTCGAGAAACGTGAAGCAAATCCCATCAATTGCCAAGAAAAGTCCATTTATAGTCACCAATGCCTTTGAAAGCCTTATTACTCGCTTTAAATGGTTTTATAATCTCGTTATTGATTTTAAGTTGAACTTTTTTGCATTTGTCGTTAAAACAGATGATAATTGGATGTTTCCCTCGGGAAACGTGAAGCGAATCCCATCCATTGACAAGAAAAGTCCATTTATAGTCACCAATGCCTTTGAAAGCCTTATTACTCGCTTTAAATGGTTTTATAATCTCGTTATTGATTTTAAGTTGAACTTTTTTGCATTTGTCGTTAAAACAGATTATAATTGGATGTTTCCCTCGGGAAACGTGAAGCGAATCCCATCCATTGACAAGAAAAGTCCATTTATAGTCACCAATGCCTTTGTAAGCCTCTTTACTCACTTTAAATGGTTTTATAATCTTATTATTGATTTTAAGTTGAATTTTTTTGAATTTTTTGTTAAAACATATTATAATTGGGTGTTTCCCTCGAGAAACGTGAAGCAAATCCCATCAATTGACAAGAAAAGTCCATTTATAGTCACCAATGCATTTGAAAGCCTTATTACCCGCTTTAAATGGTTTTATAATCTCGTTATTGATTTTAAGTTGAACTTTTTTGCATTTTTCGTTAAAATAGATTATAATTAGATGTTTCCCTTGGGAAACGTGAAGTGAATCCCATCCATTCAAGAGAGAAGTACAGTTATAGTCACCAATGCCTTTGTAAGCCTTATTACTCGCTTTAAATGATTTTAGAATCTCGTTATTGATTTTAAGTTGAACTTTTTTGCATTTTTTGTTAAAACAGATTATAATTGGATGTTTCCCTCGAGAAACGTAAAGCGAATCCCATCCATTGACAAGAAAAGTCCATTTATAGTCACCAATGCCTTTGAAAGCCGTATTACTCGCTTTAAATGGTTTTATAATCTTGTTATTGATTTTAAGTTGAAGTTTTTTGCATTTGTCGTTAAAACAGATTATAATTGGATGTTTCCCTCGAGAAACGTAAAGCGAATCCCATCCATTGACAAGAAAAGTCCATTTATAGTCACCAATGCCTTTGAAAGCCGTATTACTCGCTTTAAATGGTTTTATAATCTCGTTATTGATTTTAAGTTGAACTTTTTTGCATTTTTTGTTAAAAGAGAATATAATTGGATGTTTCCCTTGGCAAACGTGACGCGAATCCCATCCATTCAAGAGAAAAGTCCAGTTATAGTCACCAATGCCTTTGTAAGCTTTATTACTCGCTTTAAATGGTTTTATAATCTCATTATTGATTTTAAGTTTAATTTTTTTATATTTTTTGTTAAAACAGATTATAATAGGATGTTTCCTTTGAGAAACGTGAAGCGAAACCCATCCATTGACAAGAAAAGTCCATTTATAGTCACCAATGCCTTTGTAAGCCTTATTACTCGCTTTAAATGATTTTAGAATCTCATTATTGATTTAAAGTTTAATTTTTTTGCATTTTTTGTTAAAACAGATTATAATTGGATGTTTCCCTCGAGAAACGTAAAGCGAATCCCATCCATTGACAAGAAAAGTCCATTTATAGTCACCAATGCCTTTGAAAGCCGTATTACTCGCTTTAAATGGTTTTATAATCTTGTTATTGATTTTAAGTTGAAGTTTTTTGCATTTGTCGTTAAAACAGATTATAATTGGATGTTTCCCTCGAGAAACGTAAAGCGAATCCCATCCATTGACAAGAAAAGTCCATTTATAGTCACCAATGCCTTTGAAAGCCGTATTACTCGCTTTAAATGGTTTTATAATCTCGTTATTGATTTTAAGTTGAACTTTTTTGCATTTTTTGTTAAAAGAGAATATAATTGGATGTTTCCCTTGGCAAACGTGACGCGAATCCCATCCATTCAAGAGAAAAGTCCAGTTATAGTCACCAATGCCTTTGTAAGCTTTATTACTCGCTTTAAATGGTTTTATAATCTCATTATTGATTTTAAGTTTAATTTTTTTATGATTTTTGTTAAAACAGATTATAATAGGATGTTTCCTTTGAGAAACGTGAAGCGAAACCCATCCATTGACAAGAAAAGTCCATTTATAGTCACCAATGCCTTTGTAAGCCTTATTCCTCGCTTTAAATGATTTTAGAATCTCATTATTGATTTAAAGTTTAATTTTTTTACATTTTTTGTTAAAACAGATTATAATTGGATGTTTCCCTCGAGAAACGTAAAGCGAATCCCATCCATTGACAAGAAAAGTCCATTTATAGTCACCAATGCCTTTGAAAGCCGTATTACTCGCTTTAAATGGTTTTATAATCTTGTTATTGATTTTAAGTTGAACTTTTTTGCATTTTTTGTTAAAAGAGAATATAATTGGATGTTTCCCTTGGCAAACGTGACGCGAATCCCATCCATTCAAGAGAAAAGTCCAGTTATAGTCACCAATGCCTTTGTAAGCTTTATTACTCGCTTTAAATGGTTTTATAATCTCATTATTGATTTTAAGTTTAATTTTTTTATGATTTTTGTTAAAACAGATTATAATAGGATGTTTCCTTTGAGAAACGTGAAGCGAAACCCATCCATTGACAAGAAAAGTCCATTTATAGTCACCAATGCCTTTGTAAGCCTTATTCCTCGCTTTAAATGATTTTAGAATCTCATTATTGATTTAAAGTTTAATTTTTTTACATTTTTTGTTAAAACAGATTATAATTGGATGTTTCCCTCGAGAAACGTAAAGCGAATCCCATCCATTGACAAGAAAAGTCCATTTATAGTCACCAATGCCTTTGAAAGCCGTATTACTCGCTTTAAATGGTTTTATAATCTTGTTATTGATTTTAAGTTGAAGTTTTTTGCATTTGTCGTTAAAACAGATTATAATTGGATGTTTCCCTCGAGAAACGTAAAGCGAATCCCATCCATTGACAAGAAAAGTCCATTTATAGTCACCAATGCCTTTGAAAGCCGTATTACTCGCTTTAAATGGTTTTATAATCTCGTTATTGATTTTAAGTTGAACTTTTTTGCATTTTTTGTTAAAAGAGAATATAATTGGATGTTTCCCTTGGCAAACGTGACGCGAATCCCATCCATTCAAGAGAAAAGTCCAGTTATAGTCACCAATGCCTTTGTAAGCTTTATTACTCGCTTTAAATGGTTTTATAATCTCATTATTGATTTTAAGTTTAATTTTTTTATATTTTTTGTTAAAACAGATTATAATAGGATGTTTCCTTTGAGAAACGTGAAGCGAAACCCATCCATTGACAAGAAAAGTCCATTTATAGTCACCAATGCCTTTGTAAGCCTTATTACTCGCTTTAAATGGTTTTATAATCTCATTATTGATTTTAAGTTTAATTTTTTTACATTTTTTGTTAAAACAGATTATAATTGGATGTTTCCCTCGAGAAATGTGAAGTGAATCCCATCCTTTGACAAGAAAAGTCCATTTATAGTCACCAATGCCTTTGAAAGCCTTATTACTCGCTTTAAATGGTTTTATAATCTCGTTATTGATTTTAAGTTGTACTTTTTTGCATTTTTCGTTAAAACAGATTATAATTGGATGTTTCCCTTGGCAAACGTGACGCGAATCCCATCCATTCCAGAGAAAAGTCCAGTTATAGTCACCAATGCCTTTGTAAGCTTTATTACTCGCTTTAAATGGTTTTATAATCTCATTATTGATTTTAAGTTTAATTTTTTTACATTTTTTGTTAAAACAGATTATAATAGGATGTTTCTTTCGAGAAACGTGAAGCGAAACCCATCCATTGACAAGAAAAGTCCATTTATAGTCACCAATGCCTTTGTAAGCCTTATTACTCGCTTTAAATGGTTTTATAATCTCATTATTGATTTTAAGTTTAATTTTTTTACATTTTTTGTTAAAACAGATTATAATTGGATGTTTCCCTCGGGAAACGTGAAGCGAATCCTATCCATTCAAGAAAAAAGTCCAGTTATAGTCACCAATGCCTCTGTAAGCCTTATTACTCGCTTTAAATGGTTTTATAATCTCATTATTGATTTTAAGTTTAATTTTTTTACATTTTTTGTTAAAACAGATTATAATTGGATGTTTTCTCGAGAAACGTGAAGCGAATCCCATCCTTTGACAAGAAAAGTCTATTTATAGTCACCAATGCCTTTGAAAGTCTTATTACTCGCTTTAAATGGTTTTATAATCTCGTTATTGATTTTAAGTTGAACTTTTTTGCATTTTTCGTTAAAACAGATTGTAATTGGATGTTTCCCTTGGCAAACGTGACGCGAATCCCATCCATTCAAGAGAAAAGTCCAGTTATAGTCACCAATGCCTTTGTAAGCTTTATTACTCGCTTTAAATGGTTTTATAATCTCATTATTGATTTTAAGTTTAATTTTTTTACATTTTTTGTTAAAACGGATTATAATAGGATGTTTCCCTCGAGAAACGTGAAGCCAAAACCCATCCATTGAGAAGAAAAGTCCATATACAGTCACCAATGCCTTTGTAAGCCTTATTACTCGCTTTAAATGGTTTTATAATCTCATTATTGATTTTAAGTTTAATTTTTTTACATTTTTTGTTAAAACAGATTATAATAGGATGTTTCCCTCGAGAAACGTGAAGCCAAAACCCATCCATTGAGAAGAAAAGTCCATATATAGTCACCAATGCCTTTGTAAGCCTTATTACTCGCTTTAAATGGATTTATAATCTCATTATTGATTTTAAGTTTAATTTTTTTACATTTTTTGTTAAAACAGATTATAATTGGATGTTTCCCTCGAGAAACGTGAAGCGAAACCCA
Organism: Theobroma cacao; assembly: GCF_053813885.1. NCBI lineage: Eukaryota > Viridiplantae > Streptophyta > Magnoliopsida > Malvales > Malvaceae > Theobroma > Theobroma cacao. The sequence goes on from NC_142647.1 coordinate 25,275,263, forward strand.
TCCATTGACAAGAAAGGTCCATTTATAGTCACCAATGCCTTTGTAAGCCTTATTACTCGCTTTAAATGGTTTTATAATCTCATTATTGATTTTAAGTTTAATTTTTTTACATTTTTTGTTAAAACAGATTATAATAGGTTGTTTCCCTCGAGAAACGTGAAGCGAAACCCATCCATTGACAAGAAAGGTCCATTTATAGTCACCAATGCCTTTGTAAGCCTTATTACTCGCTTTAAATGGTTTTATAATCTCATTATTGATTTTAAGTTTAATTTTTTTACATTTTTTGTTAAAACAGATTATAATTGGATGTTTCCCTCGGGAAACGTGAAGCGAATCCCATCCATTGACAAGAAAAGTCCATTTATAGTCACCAATGCCTTTGTAAGCCTTATTACTGGCTTTAAATGGTTTTATAATCTCATTATTGATTTTAAGTTTAATTTTTTTACATTTTTTTTTAAAACAGATTATAATTGGATGTTTCCCTCGGGAAACGTGAAGTGAATCCCATCCATTGACAAGAAAAGTCCATTTATAGTCACCAATGCTTTTCTAAGCCTTGTTACTCGCTTTAAATGGTTTTATAATCTCATTATTGATTTTAAGTTGAATTTTTTTCAATTTTTAATTAAAACAGATTATAATTGGATGTTTCCCTCGAGAAACGTATAGCGAATCGCATCCATTGACAAGAAAAGTCCATTTATAGTCACCAATGCCTTTGTAAGCCTTATTACTCGCTTTAAATGGATTTATAATCTCATTATTGATTTTAGGTTTAATTTTTTTACATTTTTTGTTTAAACAGATTATAATTGGATGTTTCCCTCGAGAAATGTGAAGCGAATCCCATCCATTGACAAGAAAAGTCCATTTATTGTCACCAATGCCTTTGTAAACCTTATTACTCGCTTTAAATGGTTTTATAATCTCATTATTGATCTTAAATTGAATTTTTTTGAATTTTTTGTTAAAACAGATTATAATTGGATGTTTCCCTCGGGAAACGTGAAGCGAATCCCATCCGTTCAGGACAAAAGTCCATTTATAGTCACCAATGCCTTTGTAAGCCTTATTACTCGCTTTAAATGGTTTTATAATCTAATTATTGATTTTAAGTTTAATTTTTTTTTTTAGTTTTTTGTTCAAATAGATTATAATTGGATGTTTCCCTTGAGAAATGTGAAGTGAATCCCATCCATTGACAAGAAAAGTCCATTTATAGTCACCAATGCCTTTGAAAGCCTTGTTACTCGCTTTAAATGGTTTTATAATCTCGTTATTGATTTTAAGTTGAACTTTTTTGCATTTTTCGTTAAAACAGATTATAATTGGATGTTTCCCTCGGGAAACGTGAAGCGAATCCCATCCATTCAAGAGAAAAGTCCAGTTATAGTCACCAATGCCTTTGTAACCTTTATTACTCGCTTTAAATGGTTTTATAATCTCGTTATTGATTTTAAGTTGAACTTTTTTGCATTTTTCGTTAAAACAGATTATAATTGGATGTTTCCCTCGGGAAACGTGAAGCGAATCCCATCCATTCAAGAGAAAAGTCCAGTTATAGTCACCAATGCCTTTGTAAGCCTTATTACTCGCTTTAAATGGTTTTATAATCTCGTTATTGATTTTAAGTTGAACTTTTTTGCATTTTTCGTTAAAACAGATTATAATTGGATGTTTCCCTCGGGAAACGTGAAGCGAATCCCATCCATTCAAGAGAAAAGTCCAGTTATAGTCACCAATGCCTTTGTAACCTTTATTACTCGCTTTAAATGGTTTTATAATCTCGTTATTGATTTTAAGTTGAACTTTTTTGCATTTTTCGTTAAAACAGATTATAATTGGATGTTTCCCTCGGGAAACGTGAAGCGAATCCCATCCATTCAAGAGAAAAGTCCAGTTATAGTCACCAATGCCTTTGTAAGCTTTATTACTCGCTTTAAATGGTTTTATAATCTCATTATTGATTTTAAGTTTAATTTTTTTACATTTTTTGTTAAAACAGATTATAATAGGATGTTTCCTTTGAGAAACGTGAAGCGAAACCCATCCATTGACAAGAAAAGTCCATTTATAGTCACCAATGCCTTTGTAAGCCTTATTACTCGCTTTAAATGGTTTTATAATCTCATTATTGATTTTAAGTTTAATTTTTTTACATTTTTTGTTAAAACAGAATATAACTGGATGTTTCCCTTGGGAAACGTGAAGCGAATCCCATCCTTTGACAAGAAAAGTCCATTTATAGTCACCAATGCCTTTGAAAGCCTTATTACTCGCTTTAAATGGTTTTATAATCTCGTTATTGATTTTAAGTTGAACTTTTTTGCATTTTTCGTTAAAATAGATTATAATTGGATGTTTCCCTTGGGAAACGTGAAGTGAATCCCATCCATTCAAGAGAAAAGTCCAGTTATAGTCACCAATGCCTTTGTAAGCCTTATTAATCGCTTTAAATTGTTTTATAATCTCATTATTGATTTTAAGTTTAATTTTTTACATTTTTTGTTAAAACAGAATATAATTGGGTGTTTCCCTTGGGAAACGTGAAGCGAAACCCATCCATTGACAAGAAAAGTCCATTTATAGTCACCAATGCCTTTGTAAGCCTTATTACTCGCTTTAAATGGTTTTATAATCTCGTTATTGATTTTAAGTTTAGTTTTTTTACATTTTTTGTTAAAACAGATTATAATTGGATATTTGCCTCGGGAAACGTGAAGCGAATCCCATCCATTGACAAGAAAAGTCCATTTATAGTCACCAATGCCTTTGTAAGCCTTATTACTGGCTTTAAATGGTTTTATAATCTCATTATTGATTTTAAGTTTAATTTTTTTACATTTTTTTTTAAAACAGATTATAATTGGATGTTTCCCTCGGGAAACGTGAAGTGAATCCCATCCATTGACAAGAAAAGTCCATTTATAGTCACCAATGCTTTTCTAAGCCTTGTTACTCGCTTTAAATGGTTTTATAATCTCATTATTGATTTTAAGTTGAATTTTTTTCAATTTTTAATTAAAACAGATTATAATTGGATGTTTCCCTCGAGAAACGTATAGCGAATCGCATCCATTGACAAGAAAAGTCCATTTATAGTCACCAATGCCTTTGTAAGCCTTATTACTCGCTTTAAATGGATTTATAATCTCATTATTGATTTTAGGTTTAATTTTTTTACATTTTTTGTTTAAACAGATTATAATTGGATGTTTCCCTCGAGAAATGTGAAGCGAATCCCATCCATTGACAAGAAAAGTCCATTTATTGTCACCAATGCCTTTGTAAACCTTATTACTCACTTTAAATGGTTTTATAATCTCATTATTGATCTTAAATTGAATTTTTTTGAATTTTTTGTTAAAACAGATTATAATTGGATGTTTCCCTCGGGAAACGTGAAGCGAATCCCATCCGTTCAGGACAAAAGTCCATTTATAGTCACCAATGCCTTTGTAAGCCTTATTACTCGCTTTAAATGGTTTTATAATCTAATTATTGATTTTAAGTTTAATTTTTTTTTTAGTTTTTTGTTCAAATAGATTATAATTGGATGTTTCCCTTGAGAAATGTGAAGTGAATCCCATCCATTGACAAGAAAAGTCCATTTATAGTCACAAATGCCTTTGAAAGCCTTGTTACTCGCTTTAAATGGTTTTATAATCTCGTTATTGATTTTAAGTTGAACTTTTTTGCATTTTTCGTTAAAACAGATTATAATTGGATGTTTCCCTCGGGAAACGTGAAGCGAATCCCATCCATTCAAGAGAAAAGTCCAGTTATAGTCACCAATGCCTTTGTAACCTTTATTACTCGCTTTAAATGGTTTTATAATCTCGTTATTGATTTTAAGTTGAACTTTTTTGCATTTTTCGTTAAAACAGATTATAATTGGATGTTTCCCTCGGGAAACGTGAAGCGAATCCCATCCATTCAAGAGAAAAGTCCAGTTATAGTCACCAATGCCTTTGTAAGCCTTATTACTCGCTTTAAATGGTTTTATAATCTCATTATTGATTTTAAGTTTAATTTTTTTACATTTTTTGTTAAAACAGAATATAACTGGATGTTTCCCTTGGGAAACGTGAAGCGAATCCCATCCTTTGACAAGAAAAGTCCATTTATAGTCACCAATGCCTTTGAAAGCCTTATTACTCGCTTTAAATGGTTTTATAATCTCGTTATTGATTTTAAGTTGTACTTTTTTGCATTTTTCGTTAAAACAGATTATAATTGGATGTTTCCCTTGGCAAACGTGACGCGAATCCCATCCATTCAAGAGAAAAGTCCAGTTATAAGCACCAATGCCTTTGTAAGCTTTATTACTCGCTTTAAATGGTTTTATAATCTCATTATTGATTTTAAGTTTTAATTTTTTTACATTTTTTGTTAAAACAGATTATAATAGGATGTTTCCTTTGAGAAACGTGAAGCGAAACCCATCCATTGACAAGAAAAGTCCATTTATAGTCACCAATGCCTTTGTAAGCCTTATTACTCGCTTTAAATGGTTTTATAATCTCATTATTGATTTTAAGTTTAATTTTTTTACATTTTTTGTTAAAACAGAATATAACTAGATGTTTCCCTTGGGAAACGTGAAGCGAATCCCATCCTTTGACAAGAAAAGTCCATTTATAGTCACCAATGCCTTTGAAAGCCTTATTACTCGCTTTAAATGGTTTTATAATCTCGTTATTGATTTTAAGTTGAACTTTTTTGCATTTTTCGTTAAAATAGATTATAATTGGATGTTTCCCTTGGGAAACGTGAAGTGAATCCCATCCATTCAAGAGAAAAGTCCAGTTATAGTCACCAATGCCTTTGTAAGCCTTATTACTCGCTTTAAATTGTTTTATAATCTCATTATTGATTTTAAGTTTAATTTTTTTACATTTTTTGTTAAAACAGATTATAATTGGATGTTTACCTCGGGAAACGTGAAGCGAATCCCATCCATTGACAAGAAAAGTCCATTTATAGTCACCAATGCCTTTGTAAGCCTTATTACTGGCTTTAAATGGTTTTATAATCTCATTATTGATTTTAAGTTTAATTTTTTTACATTTTTTTTAAAACAGATTATAATTGGATGTTTCCCTCGGGAAACGTGAAGTGAATCCCATCGATTGACAAGAAAAGTCCATTTATAGTCACCAATGCTTTTCTAAGCCTTGTTACTCGCTTTAAATGGTTTTATAATCTCATTATTGATTTTAAGTTGAATTTTTTTCAATTTTTAATTAAAACAGATTATAATTGGATGTTTCCCTCGAGAAACGTATAGCGAATCGCATCCATTGACAAGAAAAGTCCATTTATAGTCACCAATTCCTTTGTAAGCCTTATTACTCGCTTTAAATGGATTTATAATCTCATTATTGATTTTAGGTTTAATTTTTTTACATTTTTTGTTTAAACAGATTATAATTGGATGTTTCCCTCGAGAAATGTGAAGCGAATCCCATCCATTGACAAGAAAAGTCCATTTATTGTCACCAATGCCTTTGTAAACCTTATTACTCGCTTTAAATGATTTTATAATCTCATTATTGATCTTAAATTGAATTTTTTTGAATTTTTTTTTAAAACAGATTATAATTGGATGTTTCCCTCGGGAAACGTGAAGCGAATCCCATCCGTTCAGGACAAAAGTCCATTTATAGTCACCAATGCCTTTGTAAGCCTTATTACTCGCTTTAAATTGTTTTATAATCTAATTATTGATTTTAAGTTTAATTTTTTTTTTTAGTTTTTTGTTCAAATAGATTATAATTGGATGTTTCCCTTGAGAAATGTGAAGTGAATCCCATCCATTGACAAGAAAAGTCCATTTATAGTCACCAATGCCTTTGAAAGCCTTGTTACTCGCTTTAAATGGTTTTATAATCTCGTTATTGATTTTAAGTTGAACTTTTTTGCATTTTTCGTTAAAACAGATTATAATTGGATGTTTCCCTCGGGAAACGTGAAGCGAATCCCATCCATTCAAGAGAAAAGTCCAGTTATAGTCACCAATGCCTTTGTAACCTTTATTACTCGCTTTAAATGGTTTTATAATCTCGTTATTGATTTTAAGTTGAACTTTTTTGCATTTTTCGTTAAAACAGATTATAATTGGATGTTTCCCTCGGGAAACGTGAAGCGAATCCCATCCATTCAAGAGAAAAGTCCAGTTATAGTCACCAATGCCTTTGTAAGCCTTATTACTCGCTTTAAATGGTTTTATAATCTCATTATTGATTTTAAGTTTAATTTTTTTACATTTTTTGTTAAAACAGAATATAACTGGATGTTTCCCTTGGGAAACATGAAGCGAATCCCATCCTTTGACAAGAAAAGTCCATTTATAGTCACCAATGCCTTTGAAAGCCTTATTACTCGCTTTAAATGGTTTTATAATCTCGTTATTGATTTTAAGTTGTACTTTTTTGCATTTTTCGTTAAAACAGATTATAATTGGATGTTTCCCTTGGCAAACGTGACGCGAATCCCATCCATTCAAGAGAAAAGTCCAGTTATAGTCACCAATGCCTTTGTAAGCTTTATTACTCGCTTTAAATGGTTTTATAATCTCATTATTGATTTTAAGTTTAATTTTTTTACATTTTTTGTTAAAACAGATTATAATAGGATGTTTCCTTTGAGAAACGTGAAGCGAAACCCATCCATTGACAAGAAAAGTCCATTTATAGTCACCAATGCCTTTGTAAGCCTTATTACTCGCTTTAAATGGTTTTATAATCTCATTATTGATTTTAAGTTTAATTTTTTTACATTTTTTGTTAAAACAGATTATAATTGGATGTTTCCCTCGGGAAACGTGAAGCGAAACCCATCCATTGACAAGAAAAGTCCATTTATAGTCACCAATGCCTTTGTAAGCCTTATTACTCGCTTTAAATGGTTTTATAATCTCATTATTGATTTTAAGTTTAATTTTTTTACATTTTTTGTTAAAACAGATATAATTGGATGTTTCCCTCGAGAAACGTAAAGCGAATCCCATCCATTGACAAGAAAAGTCCATTTATAGTCACCAATGCCTTTGTAAGCCTTATTACTCGCTTTAAATGGTTTTATAATCTCATTATTGATTTTAAGTTTAATTTTTTTACATTTTTTGTTAAAACAGAATATAATTGGGTGTTTCCCTTGGGAAACGTGAAGCGAATCCCATCCTTTGACAAGAAAAGTCCATTTATAGTCACCAATGCCTTTGAAAGCCTTATTACTCGCTTTAAATGGTTTTATAATCTCGTTATTGATTTTAAGTTGTACTTTTTTGCATTTTTCGTTAAAACAGATTATAATTGGATGTTTCCCTTGGCAAACGTGACGCGAATGCCATCCATTCAAGAGAAAAGTCCAGTTATAGTCACCAATGCCTTTGTAAGCTTTATTACTCGCTTTAAATGGTTTTATAATCTCATTATTGATTTTAAGTTTAATTGTTTTACATTTTTTGTTAAAACAGATTATAATAGGATGTTTCCTTTGAGAAACGTGAAGCGAAACCCATCCATTGACAAGAAAAGTCCATTTATAGTCACCAATGCCTTTGTAAGCCTTATTACTCGCTTTAAATGGTTTTATAATCCCATTATTGATTTTAAGTTTAATTTTTTTACATTTTTTGTTAAAACAGATTATAATTGGATGTTTCCCTCGGGAAACGTGAAGCGAATCCCATCCTTTGACAAGAAAAGTCCATTTATAGTCACCAATGCCTTTGAAAGCCTTATTACTCGCTTTAAATGGTTTTATAATCTCGTTATTGGTTTTAAGTTGAACTTTTTTGCATTTTTCGTTAAAATAGATTATAATTGGATGTTTCCCTTGGGAAACGTGAAGTGAATCCCATCCATTCAAGAGAAAAGTCCAGTTATAGTCACCAATGCCTTTGTAAGCCTTATTACTCGCTTTAAATTGTTTTATAATCTCATTATTGATTTTAAGTTTAATTTTTTTACATTTTTTGTTAAAACAGAATATAATTGGGTGTTTCCCTTGGGAAACGTGAAGCGAATCCCATCCTTTGACAAGAAAAGTCCATTTATAGTCACCAATGCCTTTGAAAGCCTTATTACTCGCTTTAAATGGTTTTATAATCTCGTTATTGGTTGTAAGTTGAACTTTTTTGCATTTTTCGTTAAAATAGATTATAATTGGATGTTTCCCTTGGGAAACGTGAAGTGAATCCCATCCATTCAAGAGAAAAGTCCAGTTATAGTCACCAATGCCTTTGTAAGCCTTATTACTCGCTTTAAATTGTTTTATAATCTCATTATTGATTTTAAGTTTAATTTTTTTACATTTTTTGTTAAAACAGAATATAATTGGGTGTTTCCCTTGGGAAACGTGAAGCGAATCCCATCCTTTGACAAGAAAAGTCCATTTATAGTCACCAATGCCTTTGAAAGCCTTATTACTCGCTTTAAATGGTTTTATAATCTCGTTATTGATTTTAAGTTGTACTTTTTTGCATTTTTCGTTAAAACAGATTATAATTGGATGTTTGCCTTGGCAAACGTGATGCGAATCCCATCCATTCAAGAGAAAAGTCCAGTTATAGTCACCAATGCCTTTGTAAGCTTTATTACTCGCTTTAAATGGTTTTATAATCTCATTATTGATTTTAAGTTTAATTTTTTTACATTTTCTGTTAAAACAGATTATAATAGGATGTTTCCTTTGAGAAACGTGAAGCGAAACCCATCCATTGATAAGAAAAGTCCATTTATAGTCACCAATGCCTTTGTAAGCCTTATTACTCGCTTTAAATGGTTTTATAATCTCATTATTGATTTTAAGTTTAATTTTTTTACATTTTTTGTTAAAAAAGATATAATTGGATGTTTCCCTCGAGAAACGTAAAGCGAATCCCATCCATTGACAAGAAAAGTCGATTTATAGTCACCAATGCCTTTGTAAGCCTTATTACTCGCTTTAAATGGTTTTATAATCTCATTATTGATTTTAAGTTTAATTTTTTTACATTTTTTGTTAAAACAGATTATAATAGGATGTTTCCTTTGAGAAACGTGAAGCGAAACCCATCCATTGACAAGAAAAGTCCATTTATAGTCACCAATGCCTTTGTAAGCCTTATTACTCGCTTTAAATGGTTTTATAATCTCATTATTGATTTTAAGTTTAATTTTTTTACATTTTTTGTTAAAACAGATTATAATAGGATGTTTCCTTTGAGAAACGTGAAGTGAATCCCATCCATTGACAAGAAAAGTTCATTTATAGTCACCAATGCCTTTGTAAGCCTTATTACTCGCTTTAAATGGTTTTATAATCTCGTTATTGATTTTAAGTTGAACTTTTTTGCATTTTTCGTTAAAACAGATTATAATTGGATGTTTCCCTCGGGAAACGTGAAGCGAATCCCATCCATTCAAGAGAAAAGTCTAGTTATAGTCACCAATGCCTTTGTAAGCTTTATTACTCGCTTTAAATGGTTTTATAATCTCGTTATTGATTTTAAGTTGAACTTTTTTGCATTTTTCGTTAAAACAGATTATAATTGGATGTTTCCCTCGGGAAACGTGAAGCGAATCCCATCCATTCAAGAGAAAAGTCCAGTGATAGTCACCAATGCCTTTGTAAGCCTTATTACTCGCTTTAAATGGTTTTATAATCTCATTATTGATTTTAAGTTTAATTTCTTTACATTTTTTGTTAAAACAGATTATAATTGGATGTTTCTTTCGGGAAACATGAAGCGAATCCCATCCATTCAAGAAAAAAGTCCATTTATAGTTACCAATACCTTTGTAAGCCTCATTACTCACTTTAAATGGTTTTATAATCTTATTATTGATTTTAAGTTGAATTTTTTTGAATTTTTCATTAAAACATATTATAATTGGGTGTTTCCCTCGAGAAACGTGAAGCAAATCCCATCCATTGACAAGAAAAGTCCATTTATAGTCACCATTGCCTTTGAAAGCCTTATTACTCGCTTTAAATGGTTTTATAATCTCGTTATTGATTTTAAGCTGAACTTTTTTGCATTTTTCGTTAAAACAGATTATAATTCGATGTTTCTCTCGATAAACGTGAAGCGAATCCCATCCATTGACAAGAAAAGTCCATTTATCGTCACCAATGCCTTTGTAAGCCTTATTACTCGCTTTAAATAGTTTTAGGATCTCGTTATTGATTTTAAGTTGAACTTTTTTGCATTTTTCGTTAAAATAGATTATAATTGGATGTTTCCCTTGGGAAACGTGAAGTGAATCCCATCCATTCAAGAGAAAAGTCCAGTTATAGTCACCAATGCCTTTGTAAGCCTTATTACTCGCTTTAAATGGTTTTATAATCTCATTATTGATTTTAAGTTTAATTTTTTTACATTTTTTGTTAAAACAGATTATAATTGGATGTTTCCCTCGGGAAACGTGAAGCGAATCCCATCCTTTGATAAGAAAAGTCCATTTATAGTCACCAACGCCTTTGAAAGCCTTATTACTCGCTTTAAATGGTTTTATAATCTCGTTATTGATTTTAAGTTGAACTTTTTTGCATTTGTCGGTAAAACAGATTATAATTGGATGTTTCCCTCGGGAAACGTGAAGCGAATCCCATCCATTGACAAGAACAGTCCATTTATAGTCACCAATGCCTTTGTAAGCCTTATTACTCGCTTTAAATGGTTTTATAATCTCGTTATTGATTTTAAGTTAAACTTTTTTGCATTTTTCGTTAAAATAGATTATAATTGGATGTTTCCCTTAGGAAACGTGAAGTGAATCCCATCCATTCAAGAGAAAAGTCCAGTTATAGTCACCAATGCCTTTGTAAGCCTTATTACTCGCTTTAAATTGTTTTATAATCTCATTATTGATTTTAAGTTTAATTTTTTTACATTTTTTGTTAAAACAGAATATAATTGATTGTTTCCCTTGGGAAACGTAAGCGAATCCCATCCTTTGACAAGAAAAGTCCATTTATAGTCACCAATGCCTTTGAAAGTCTTATTACTCGCTTTAAATGGTTTTATAATCTCGTTATTGATTTTAAGTTGTACTTTTTTGCATTTTTCGTTAAAACAGATTATAATTGGATGTTTCCATTGGCAAACGTGACGCGAATCCCATCCATTCAAGAGAAAAGTCCATTTATAGTCACCAATGCGTTTGTAAGCTTTATTACTCGCTTTAAATGGTTTTATAATCTCATTATTGATTTTAAGTTTAATTTTTTTACATTTTTTGTTAAAACAGATTATAATAGGATGTTTCCTTTGAGAAACGTGAAGCGAAACCCATCCATTGACAAGAAAAGTCCATTTATAGTCACCAATGCCTTTGTAAGCCTTATTACTCGCTTTAAATGGTTTTATAATCTCATTATTGATTTTAAGTTTAATTTTTTTACATTTTTTGTTAAAACAGATTGTAATTGGATGTTTCCCTCGAGAAACGTGAAGCGAATCCCATCCATTGACAAGAAAAGTTCATTTATAGTCACCAATGCCTTTGTAAGTCTTATTACTCGCTTTAAATGGTTTAATAATCTCGTTATTGATTTTAAGTTGAACTTTTTTACATTTTTCGTTAAAACAGAATATAATTGGATGTTTCCCTCGGGAAACGTGAAGCGAATCCCATTCATTCAAGAGAAAAGTCTAGTTATAGTCACCAATGCCTTTGTAAGCTTTATTACTCGCTTTAAATGGTTTTATAATCTCGTTATTGATTTTAAGTTGAACTTTTTTGCATTTTTCGTTAAAACAGATTACAGTTGGATGTTTCCCTCGGGAAACGTGAAGCGAATCCCATCCATTCAAGAGAAAAGTCCAGTTATAGTCACCAATGCCTTTGTAAGCCTTATTACTCGCTTTAAATGGTTTTATAATCTCATTATTGATTTTAAGTTTAATTTCTTTACATTTTTTGTTAAAACAGATTATAATTGGATGTTTCTTTCGGGAAACATGAAGCGAATCCCATCCATTCAAGAAAAAAGTCCATTTATAGTCACCAATACCTTTGTAAGCCTCATTACTCACTTTAAATGGTTTTATAATCTTATTATTGATTTTAAGTTGAATTTTTTTGAATTTTTCGTTAAAACATATTATAATTGGGTGTTTCCCTCGAGAAACGTGAAGCAAATCCCATCCATTGACAAGAAAAGTCCATTTATAGTCACCATTGCCTTTGAAAGCCTTATTACTCGCTTTAAATGGTTTTATAATCTCGTTATTGATTTTAAGTTGAACTTTTTTGCATTTTTCGTTAAAACAGATTATAATTGGATGTTTCCCTCGGGAAACGTGAAGCGAATCCCATCCATTGACAAGAAAAGTCCATTTATAGTCACCAATGCCTTTGTAAGCCTTATTACTCGTTTTAAATGGTTTTAGGATCTCGTTATTGATTTTAAGTTGAACTTTTTTGCATTTTTCGTTAAAATAGATTATAATTGGATGTTTCCCTTGGGAAACGTGAAGTGAATCCCATCCATTCAAGAGAAAAGTCCAGTTATAGTCACCAATGCCTTTGTAAGCCTTATTACTCGCTTTAAATTGTTTTATAATCTCATTATTGATTTTAAGTTTAATTTTTTTACATTTTTTGTTAAAACAGATTGTAATTGGATGTTTCCCTCGAGAAACGTGAAGCGAATCCCATCCATTGACAAGAAAAGTCCATTTATAGTCACCAATGCCTTTGTAAGCCTCATTACTCACTTTAAATGGTTTTATAATCTTATTATTGATTTTAAGTTGAATTTTTTTGAATTTTTTGTTAAAACATATTATAATTGGGTGTTTCCCTTGAGAAACGTGAAGCAAATCCCATCCATTGACAAGAAAAGTCCATTTATAGTCACCAATGCCTTTGAAAGCCTTATTACTCGTTTTAAATGGTTTTATAATCTCGTTATTGATTTTAAGTTGAACTTTTTTGCATTTGTCGTTAAAACAGATTATAATTGGATGTTTCCCTCGGGAAACGTGAAGCGAATCCCATCCATTGACAAGAAAAGTCCATTTATAGTCACCAATGCCTTTGTAAGCCTCATTACTCACTTTAAATGGTTTTATAATCTTATTATTGATTTTAAGTTGAATTTTTTTGAATTTTTCGTTAAAACATATTATAATTGGGTGTTTCCCTCGAGAAACGTGAAGCAAATCCCATCCATTGACAAGAAAAGTCCATTTATAGTCACCATTGCCTTTGAAAGCCTTATTACTCGCTTTAAATGGTTTTATAATCTCGTTATTGATTTTAAGTTGAACTTTTTTGCATTTTTCGTTAAAATAGATTATAATTGGATGTTTCCCTTGGGAAACGTGAAGTGAATCCCATCCATTCAAGAGAAAAGTCCAGTTATAGTCACCAATGCCTTTGTAAGCCTTATTACTCGCTTTAAATTGTTTTATAATCTCATTATTGATTTTAAGTTTAATTTTTTTACATTTTTTCTTAAAACAGAATATAATTGGGTGTTTCCCTTGGGAAACGTGAAGCGAATCCCATCCTTTGACAAGAAAAGTCCATTTATAGTCACCAATGCCTTTGAAAGCCTTATTACTCGCTTTAAATGGTTTTATAATCTCGTTATTGATTTTAAGTTGTACTTTTTTGCATTTTTCGTTAAAACAGATTATAATTGGATGTTTGCCTTGGCAAACGTGACGCGAATCCCATCCATTCAAGAGAAAAGTCCAGTTATAGTCACCAATGCCTTTGTAAGCTTTATTACTCGCTTTAAATGGTTTTATAATCTCATTATTGATTTTAAGTTTAATTTTTTTACATTTTCTGTTAAAACAGATTATAATAGGATGTTTCCTTTGAGAAACGTGAAGCGAAACCCATCCATTGACAAGAAAAGTCCATTTATAGTCACCAATGCCTTTGTAAGCCTTATTACTCGCTTTAAATGGTTTTATAATCTCATTATTGATTTTAAGTTTAATTTTTTTACATTTTTTGTTAAAACAGATATAATTGGATGTTTCCCTCGAGAAACGTAAAGCGAATCCCATCCATTGACAAGAAAAGTCCATTTATAGTCACCAATGCCTTTGTAAGCCTTATTACTTGCTTTAAATGATTTTATAATCTCATTATTGATTTTAAGTTTAATTTTTTTACATTTTTTGTTAAAACAGAATATAATTGGGTGTTTCCCTTGGGAAACGTGAAGCGAATCCCATCCTTTGACAAGAAAAGTCCATTTATAGTCACCAATGCCTTTGAAAGCCTTATTACTCGCTTTAAATGGTTTTATAATCTCGTTATTGATTTTAAGTTGTACTTTTTTGCATTTTTCGTTAAAACAGATTATAATTGGATGTTTCCCTTGGCAAACGTGACGCGAATGCCATCCATTCAAGAGAAAAGTCCAGTTATAGTCACCAATGCCTTTGTAAGCTTTATTACTCGCTTTAAATGGTTTTATAATCTCATTATTGATTTTAAGTTTAATTGTTTTACATTTTTTGTTAAAACAGATTATAATAGGATGTTTCCTTTGAGAAACGTGAAGCGAAACCCATCCATTGACAAGAAAAGTCCATTTATAGTCACCAATGCCTTTGTAAGCCTTATTACTCGCTTTAAATGGTTTTATAATCCCATTATTGATTTTAAGTTTAATTTTTTTACATTTTTTGTTAAAACAGATTATAATTGGATGTTTCCCTCGGGAAACGTGAAGCGAATCCCATCCTTTGACAAGAAAAGTCCATTTATAGTCACCAATGCCTTTGAAAGCCTTATTACTCGCTTTAAATGGTTTTATAATCTCGTTATTGATTTTAAGTTGAACTTTTTTGCATTTTTCGTTAAAATAGATTATAATTGGATGTTTCCCTTGGGAAACGTGAAGTGAATCCCATCCATTCAAGAGAAAAGTCCAGTTATAGTCACCAATGCCTTTGTAAGCCTTATTACTCGCTTTAAATTGTTTTATAATCTCATTATTGATTTTAAGTTTAATTTTTTTACATTTTTTCTTAAAACAGAATATAATTGGGTGTTTCCCTTGGGAAACGTGAAGCGAATCCCATCCTTTGACAAGAAAAGTCCATTTATAGTCACCAATGCCTTTGAAAGCCTTATTACTCGCTTTAAATGGTTTTATAATCTCGTTATTGATTTTAAGTTGTACTTTTTTGCATTTTTCGTTAAAACAGATTATAATTGGATGTTTGCCTTGGCAAACGTGACGCGAATCCCATCCATTCAAGAGAAAAGTCCAGTTATAGTCACCAATGCCTTTGTAAGCTTTATTACTCGCTTTAAATGGTTTTATAATCTCATTATTGATTTTAAGTTTAATTTTTTTACATTTTCTGTTAAAACAGATTATAATAGGATGTTTCCTTTGAGAAACGTGAAGCGAAACCCATCCATTGACAAGAAAAGTCCATTTATAGTCACCAATGCCTTTGTAAGCCTTATTACTCGCTTTAAATGGTTTTATAATCTCATTATTGATTTTAAGTTTAATTTTTTTACATTTTTTGTTAAAACAGATATAATTGGATGTTTCCCTCGAGAAACGTAAAGCGAATCCCATCCATTGACAAGAAAAGTCCATTTATAGTCACCAATGCCTTTGTAAGCCTTATTACTCGCTTTAAATGGTTTTATAATCTCATTATTGATTTTAAGTTTAATTTTTTTACATTTTTTGTTAAAACAGATTATAATAGGATGTTTCCTTTGAGAAACGTGAAGCGAAACCCATCCATTGACAAGAAAAGTCCATTTATAGTCACCAATGCCTTTGTAAGCCTTATTACTCGCTTTAAATGGTTTTATAATCTCATTATTGATTTTAAGTTTAATTTTTTTACATTTTTTGTTAAAACAGATTGTAATTGGATGTTTCCCTCGAGAAACGTGAAGTGAATCCCATCCATTGACAAGAAAAGTTCATTTATAGTCACCAATGCCTTTGAAAGCCTTATTACTCGCTTTAAATGGTTTTATAATCTCGTTATTGATTTTAAGTTGAACTTTTTTGCATTTTTCGTTAAAACAGATTATAATTGGATGTTTCCCTCGGGAAACGTGAAGCGAATCCCATCCATTCAAGAGAAAAGTCTAGTTATAGTCACCAATGCCTTTGTAAGCTTTATTACTCGCTTTAAATGGTTTTATAATCTCGTTATTGATTTTAAGTTGAACTTTTTTGCATTTTTCGTTAAAACAGATAATAATTGGATGTTTCTCTCGGGAAACGTGAAGCGAATCCCATCCATTCAAGAGAAAAGTCCAGTTATAGTCACCAATGCCTTTGTAAGCCTTATTACTCGCTTTAAATGGTTTTATAATCTCATTATTGATTTTAAGTTTAATTTCTTTACATTTTTTGTTAAAACAGATTATAATTGGATGTTTCTTTCGGGAAACATGAAGCGAATCCCATCCATTCAAGAAAAAAGTCCATTTATAGTTACCAATACCTTTGTAAGCCTCATTACTCACTTTAAATGGTTTTATAATCTTATTATTGATTTTAAGTTGAATTTTTTTGAATTTTTCGTTAAAACATATTATAATTGGGTGTTTCCCTCGAGAAACGTGAAGCAAATCCCATCCATTGACAAGAAAAGTCCATTTATAGTCACCATTGCCTTTGAAAGCCTTATTACTCGCTTTAAATGGTTTTATAATCTCGTTATTGATTTTAAGTTGAACTTTTTTGCATTTTTTGTTAAAACAGATTATAATTGGATTTTTCCCTCGGGAAACGTGAAGCGAATCCCATCCATTGACAAGAAAAGTCCATTTATAGTCACCAATGCCTTTGTAAGCCTTATTACTCGTTTTAAATGGTTTTAGGATCTCGTTATTGATTTTAAGTTGAACTTTTTTGCATTTTTTGTTAAAATAGATTATAATTGGATGTTTCCCTTGGGAAACGTCAAGTGAATCCCATCCATTCAAGAGAAAAGTCCAGTTATAGTCACCAATGCCTTTGTAAGCCTTATTACTCGCTTTAAATTGTTTTATAATCTCATTATTGATTTTAAGTTTAATTTTTTTACATTTTTTGTTAAAACAGAATATAATTGGATGTTTCTCTCGGGAAACGTGAAGCGAATCCCATCCTTTGACAAGAAAAGTCCATTTATAGTCACCAATGCCTTTGAAAGCCTTATTACTCGCTTTAAATGGTTTTATAATCTCGTTATTGGTTTTAAGTTGTACTTTTTTGCATTCTTCGTTAAAACAGATTATAATTGGATGTTTCCCTTGGCAAACGTGACGCGAATCCCATCCATTCAAGAGAAAAGTCCAGTTATAGTCACCAATGCCTTTGTAAGCCTTATTACTCGCTTTAAATGGTTTTATAATCTCATTATTGATTTTAAGTTTAATTTCTTTACATTTTCTGTTAAAACAGATTATAATTGGATGTTTCTTTCGGGAAACATGAAGCGAATCCCATCCATTCAAGAAAAAAGTCCATTTATAGTCACCAATACCTTTGTAAGCCTCATTACTCACTTTAAATGGTTTTATAATCTTATTATTGATTTTAAGTTGAATTTTTTTGAATTTTTCGTTAAAACATATTATAATTGGGTGTTTCCCTCGAGAAACGTGAAGCAAATCCCATCCATTGACAAGAAAAGTCCATTTATAGTCACCATTGCCTTTGAAAGCCTTATTACTCGCTTTAAATGGTTTTATAATCTCGTTATTGATTTTAAGCTGAACTTTTTTGCATTTTTCGTTAAAACAGATTATAATTCGATGTTTCCCTCGATAAACGTGAAGCGAATCCCATCCATTGACAAGAAAAGTCCATTTATAGTCACCAATGCCTTTGTAAGCCTTATTACTCGCTTTAAATAGTTTTAGGATCTCGTTATTGATTTTAAGTTGAACTTTTTTGCATTTTTTGTTAAAATAGATTATAATTGGATGTTTCCCTTGGGAAACGTGAAGTGAATCCCATCCATTCAAGAGAAAAGTCCAGTTATAGTCACCAATGCCTTTGTAAGCCTTATTACTCGCTTTAAATGGTTTTATAATCTCATTATTGATTTTAAGTTTAATTTTTTTACATTTTTTGTTAAAACAGATTATAATTGGATGTTTCCCTCGGGAAACGTGAAGCGAATCCCATCCTTTGATAAGAAAAGTCCATTTATAGTCACCAACGCCTTTGAAAGCCTTATTACTCGCTTTAAATGGTTTTATAATCTCGTTATTGATTTTAAGTTGAACTTTTTTGCATTTGTCAGTAAAACAGATTATAATTGGATCTTTCCCTCGGGAAACGTGAAGTGAATCCCATCCATTGACAAGAAAAGTCCATTTATAGTCACCAATGCCTTTGTAAGCCTTATTACTCGCTTTAAATGGTTTTATAATCTCGTTATTGATTTTAAGTTAAACTTTTTTACATTTTTCGTTAAAATAGATTATAATTGGATGTTTCCCTTGGGAAACGTGAAGTGAATCCCATCCATTCAAGAGAAAAGTCCAGTTATAGTCACCAATGCCTTTGTAAGCCTTATTACTCGCTTTAAATTGTTTTATAATCTCATTATTGATTTTAAGTTTAATTTTTTTACATTTTTTGTTAAAACAGAATATAATTGGATGTTTCCCTTGGGAAACGTGAAGCGAATCCCATCCTTTGACAAGAAAAGTCCATTTATAGTCACCAATGCCTTTGAAAGCCTTATTACTCGCTTTAAATGGTTTTATAATCTCGTTATTGATTTTAAGTTGTACTTTTTTGCATTTTTCGTTAAAACAGATTATAATTGGATGTTTCCCTTGGCAAACGTGACGCGAATCCCATCCATTCAAGAGAAAAGTCCAGTTATAGTCACCAATGCGTTTGTAAGCTTTATTACTCGCTTTAAATGGTTTTATAATCTCATTATTGATTTTAAGTTTAATTTTTTTACATTTTTTGTTAAAACAGATTATAATAGGATGTTTCCTTTGAGAAACGTGAAGCGAAACCCATCCATTGACAAGAAAAGTCCATTTATAGTCACCAATGCCTTTGTAAGCCTTATTACTCGCTTTAAATGGTTTTATAATCTCATTATTGATTTTAAGTTTAATTTTTTTACATTTTTTGTTAAAACAGATTGTAATTGGATGTTTCCCTCGAGAAACGTGAAGCGAATCCCATCCATTGACAAGAAAAGTTCATTTATAGTCACCAATGCCTTTGTAAGTCTTATTACTCGCTTTAAATGGTTTAATAATCTCGTTATTGATTTTAAGTTGAACTTTTTTACATTTTTTGTTAAAACAGAATATAATTGGATGTTTCCCTCGGGAAACGTGAAGCGAATCCCATTCATTCAAGAGAAAAGTCTAGTTATAGTCACCAATGCCTTTGTAAGCTTTATTACTCGCTTTAAATGGTTTTATAATCTCGTTATTGATTTTAAGTTGAACTTTTTTGTATTTTTCGTTAAAACAGATTATAGTTGGATGTTTCCCTCGGGAAACGTGAAGCGAATCCCATCCATTCAAGAGAAAAGTCCAGTTATAGTCACCAATGCCTTTGTAAGCCTTATTACTCGCTTTAAATGGTTTTATAATCTCATTATTGATTTTAAGTTTAATTTCTTTACATTTTTTGTTAAAACAGATTATAATTGGATGTTTCTTTCGGGAAACATGAAGCGAATCCCATCCATTCAAGAAAAAAGTCCATTTATAGTCACCAATACCTTTGTAAGCCTCATTACTCACTTTAAATGGTTTTATAATCTTATTATTGATTTTAAGTTGAATTTTTTTGAATTTTTCGTTAAAACATATTATAATTGGGTGTTTCCCTCGAGAAACGTGAAGCAAATCCCATCCATTGACAAGAAAAGTCCATTTATAGTCACCATTGCCTTTGAAAGCCTTATTACTCGCTTTAAATGGTTTTATAATCTCGTTATTGATTTTAAGCTGAACTTTTTTGCATTTTTCGTTAAAACAGATTATAATTCGATGTTTCCCTCGATAAACGTGAAGCGAATCCCATCCATTGACAAGAAAAGTCCATTTATAGTCACCAATGCCTTTGTAAGCCTTATTACTCGCTTTAAATAGTTTTAGGATCTCGTTATTGATTTTAAGTTGAACTTTTTTGCATTTTTCGTTAAAATAGATTATAATTGGATGTTTCCCTTGGGAAACGTGAAGTGAATCCCATCCATTCAAGAGAAAAGTCCAGTTATAGTCACCAATGCCTTTGTAAGCCTTATTACTCGCTTTAAATGGTTTTATAATCTCATTATTGATTTTAAGTTTAATTTTTTTACATTTTTTGTTAAAACAGATTATAATTGGATGTTTCCCTCGGGAAACGTGAAGCGAATCCCATCCTTTGATAAGAAAAGTCCATTTATAGTCACCAACGCCTTTGAAAGCCTTATTACTCGCTTTAAATGGTTTTATAATCTCGTTATTGATTTTAAGTTGAACTTTTTTGCATTTGTCAGTAAAACAGATTATAATTGGATCTTTCCCTCGGGAAACGTGAAGTGAATCCCATCCATTGACAAGAAAAGTCCATTTATAGTCACCAATGCCTTTGTAAGCCTTATTACTCGCTTTAAATGGTTTTATAATCTCGTTATTGATTTTAAGTTAAACTTTTTTACATTTTTCGTTAAAATAGATTATAATTGGATGTTTCCCTTGGGAAACGTGAAGTGAATCCCATCCATTCAAGAGAAAAGTCCAGTTATAGTCACCAATGCCTTTGTAAGCCTTATTACTCGCTTTAAATTGTTTTATAATCTCATTATTGATTTTAAGTTTAATTTTTTTACATTTTTTGTTAAAACAGAATATAATTGGATGTTTCCCTTGGGAAACGTGAAGCGAATCCCATCCTTTGACAAGAAAAGTCCATTTATAGTCACCAATGCCTTTGAAAGCCTTATTACTCGCTTTAAATGGTTTTATAATCTCGTTATTGATTTTAAGTTGTACTTTTTTGCATTTTTCGTTAAAACAGATTATAATTGGATGTTTCCCTTGGCAAACGTGACGCGAATCCCATCCATTCAAGAGAAAAGTCCAGTTATAGTCACCAATGCGTTTGTAAGCTTTATTACTCGCTTTAAATGGTTTTATAATCTCATTATTGATTTTAAGTTTAATTTTTTTACATTTTTTGTTAAAACAGATTATAATAGGATGTTTCCTTTGAGAAACGTGAAGCGAAACCCATCCATTGACAAGAAAAGTCCATTTATAGTCACCAATGCCTTTGTAAGCCTTATTACTCGCTTTAAATGGTTTTATAATCTCATTATTGATTTTAAGTTTAATTTTTTTACATTTTTTGTTAAAACAGATTGTAATTGGATGTTTCCCTCGAGAAACGTGAAGCGAATCCCATCCATTGACAAGAAAAGTTCATTTATAGTCACCAATGCCTTTGTAAGTCTTATTACTCGCTTTAAATGGTTTAATAATCTCGTTATTGATTTTAAGTTGAACTTTTTTACATTTTTTGTTAAAACAGAATATAATTGGATGTTTCCCTCGGGAAACGTGAAGCGAATCCCATTCATTCAAGAGAAAAGTCTAGTTATAGTCACCAATGCCTTTGTAAGCTTTATTACTCGCTTTAAATGGTTTTATAATCTCGTTATTGATTTTAAGTTGAACTTTTTTGTATTTTTCGTTAAAACAGATTATAGTTGGATGTTTCCCTCGGGAAACGTGAAGCGAATCCCATCCATTCAAGAGAAAAGTCCAGTTATAGTCACCAATGCCTTTGTAAGCCTTATTACTCGCTTTAAATGGTTTTATAATCTCATTATTGATTTTAAGTTTAATTTCTTTACATTTTTTGTTAAAACAGATTATAATTGGATGTTTCTTTCGGGAAACATGAAGCGAATCCCATCCATTCAAGAAAAAAGTCCATTTATAGTCACCAATACCTTTGTAAGCCTCATTACTCACTTTAAATGGTTTTATAATCTTATTATTGATTTTAAGTTGAATTTTTTTGAATTTTTCGTTAAAACATATTATAATTGGGTGTTTCCCTCGAGAAACGTGAAGCAAATCCCATCCATTGACAAGAAAAGTCCATTTATAGTCACCATTGCCTTTGAAAGCCTTATTACTCGCTTTAAATGGTTTTATAATCTCGTTATTGATTTTAAGTTGAACTTTTTTGCATTTTTCATTAAAACAGATTATAATTGGATGTTTCCCTCGGGAAACGTGAAGCGAATCCCATCCATTGACAAGAAAAGTCCATTTATAGTCACCAATGCCTTTGTAAGCCTTATTACTCGTTTTAAATGGTTTTAGGATCTCGTTATTGATTTTAAGTTGAACTTTTTTGCATTTTTCGTTAAAATAGATTATAATTGGATGTTTCCCTTGGGAAACGTGAAGTGAATCCCATCCATTCAAGAGAAAAGTCCAGTTATAGTCACCAATGCCTTTGTAAGCCTTATTACTCGCTTTAAATTGTTTTATAATCTCATTATTGATTTTAAGTTTAATTTTTTTACATTTTTTGTTAAAACAGATTGTAATTGGATGTTTCCCTCGAGAAACGTGAAGCGAATCCCATCCATTGACAAGAAAAGTCCATTTATAGTCACCAATGCCTTTGTAAGCCTCATTACTCACTTTAAATGGTTTTATAATCTTATTATTGATTTTAAGTTGAATTTTTTTGAATTTTTTGTTAAAACATATTATAATTGGGTGTTTCCCTTGAGAAACGTGAAGCAAATCCCATCCATTGACAAGAAAAGTCCATTTATAGTCACCAATGCCTTTGAAAGCCTTATTACTCGTTTTAAATGGTTTTATAATCTCGTTATTAATTTTAAGTTGAACTTTTTTGCATTTGTCGTTAAAACAGATTATAATTGGATGTTTCCCTCGGGAAACGTGAAGCGAATCCCATCCATTGACAAGAAAAGTCCATTTATAGTCACCAATGCCTTTGTAAGCCTTTTTACTCGCTTTAAATGGTTTTATAATATCATTATTGATTTTAAGTTTAATTTTTTTACATTTTTTGTTAAAACAGATTATAATAGGATGTTTCCTTTGAGAAACGTGAAGCAAATCCCATCCATTGACAAGAAAAGTCCATTTATAGTCACCAATGCCTTTGAAAGCCTTATTACTCGCTTTAAATGGTTTTATAATCTCGTTATTGATTTTAAGTTGAACTTTTTTGCATTTGTCGTTAAAACAGATTATAATTGGATGTTTCCCTCGGGAAACGTGAAGCAAATCCCATCCATTGACAAGAAAAGTCCATTTATAGTCACCAATGCCTTTGTAAACCTTATTACTCGCTTTAAATGGTTTTATAATCTCGTTATTGATTTTAAGTTGAACTTTTTTGCATTTTTCATTAAAATAGATTATAATTGGATGTTTCCCTTGGGAAACGTGAAGTGAGTCCCATCCATTCAAGAGAAAAGTCCAGTTATAGTCACCAATGCCTTTGTAAGCCTTATTACTCGCTTTAAATTGTTTTATAATCTCATTATTGATTTTAAGTTTACTTTTTTTACATTTTTTGTTAAAACAGATTATAATTGGATGTTTCCCTCGAGAAACGTGAAGCGAATCCCATCCTTTGACAAGAAAAGTCCATTTATAGTCACCAATGCCTTTGAAAGCCTTATTACTCGCTTTAAATGGTTTTATAATCTCGTTATTGATTTTAAGTTGAACTTTGTTGCATTTTTCGTTAAAACAGATTATAATTGGATGTTTCCCTTGGCAAACGTGACGCGAATCCCATCCATTCAAGAGAAAAGTCCAGTTATAGTCACCAATGCCTTTGTAAGCTTTGTTACTCGCTTTAAATGGTTTTATAATCTCATTATTGATTTTAAGTTTAATTTTTTTACATTTTTTGTTAAAACAGATTATAATAGGATGTTTCCCTCGAGAAACGTGAAGCGAAACCCATCCATTGACAAGAAAAGTCCATTTATAGTCACCAATGCCTTTGTAAGCCTTATTACTCGCTTTAAATGGTTTTATAATCTCATTATTGATTTTAAGTTTAATTTTTTTACATTTTTTGTTAAAACAGATTATAATTGGATGTTTCCCTCGAGAAACGTGAAGCGAATCCCATCCATTGACAAGAAAAGTCCATTTATAGTCACCAATGCCTTTGTAAGCCTTATTACTCGCTTTAAATGGATTTATAATCTCATTATTGATTTTAAGTTTAATTTTTTTACATTTTTTGTTAAAACAGATTATAATAGGATGTTTCCTTTGAGAAACGTGAAGCGAAACCCATCCATTGACAAGAAAAGTCCATTTATAGTCACCAATGCCTTTGAAAGCCTTATTACTCGCTTTAAATGGTTTTATAATCTCGTTATCGATTTTAAGTTGAACTTTTTTGCATTTTTCATTAAAATAGATTATAATTGGATGTTTCCCTCGAGAAACGTGAAGCGAATCCCATCCATTGACAAGTAAAGTCCATTTATAGTCACCAATGCCTTTGAAAGCCTTATTACTCGCTTTAACTGGTTTTATAATCTCGAAATTGATTTTAAGTTGAACTTTTTTGCATTTTTCATTAAAACAGATTATAATTGGATGTTTCCATCGGGAAACGTGAAGCGAATCCCATCCATTGACAAGAAAAGTCCATTTATAGTCACCAATGCCTTTGTAAGCCTTATTACTCGCTTTAAATGGTTTTATAATCTCGTTATTGATTTTAAGTTGAACTTTTTTGCATTTTTCGTTAAAATAGATTATAATTGGATGTTTCCCTTGGGAAACGTGTAGTGAATCCCATCCATTCAAGAGAAAAGTCCAGTTATAGTCACCAATGCCTTTGTAAGCCTTATTACTCGCTTTAAATGGTTTTATAATCTCATTATTGATTTTAAGTTTAATTTTTTTACATTTTTTGTTAAAACAGATTATAATAGGATGTTTCCTTTGAGAAACGTGAAGCAAATTCCATCAATTGACAAGAAAAGTCCATTTATAGTCACCAATGCCTTTGAAAGCCTTATTACTCGCTTTCAATGGTTTTATAATCTCGTTATTGATTTTAAGTTGAACTTTTTTGCATTTGTCGTTAAAACAGATTATAATTGGATGTTTCCCTCGGGAAATGTGAAGCGAATCCCATCCATTGACGAGAAAAGTCCATTTATAGTCACCAATGCGTTTGTAAGCCTTATTACTCGATTTAAATGGTTTTATAATCTTGTTATTGATTTTAAGTTGAACTTTTTTGCATTTTTCATTAAAATAGATTATAATTGGATATTTCCCTTGGGAAACGTGAAGGGAGTCCCATCCATTCAAGAGAAAAGTCCAGTTATAGTCACCAATGCCTTTGTAAGCCTTATTACTCGCTTTAAATAGTTTTATAATCTCATTATTGATTTTAAGTTCAATTTTTTTACATTTTTTGTTAAAACAGATTATAATAGGATGTTTCCTTTGAGAAACGTGAAGCGAAACCCATCCATTGACAAGAAAAGTCCATTTATAGTCACCAATGCCTTTGAAAGCCTTATTACTCGCTTTAAATGGTTTTATAATCTCGTTATCGATTTTAAGTTGAACTTTTTTGCATTTTTCATTAAAATAGATTATAATTGGATGTTTCCCTCGAGAAACGTGAAGCGAATCCCATCCATTGACAAGTAAAGTCCATTTATAGTCACCAATGCCTTTGAAAGCCTTATTACTCGCTTTAACTGGTTTTATAATCTCGAAATTGATTTTAAGTTGAACTTTTTTGCATTTTTCATTAAAACAGATTATAATTGGATGTTTCCATCGGGAAACGTGAAGCGAATCCCATCCATTGACAAGAAAAGTCCATTTATAGTCACCAATGCCTTTGTAAGCCTTATTACTCGCTTTAAATGGTTTTATAATCTCGTTATTGATTTTAAGTTGAACTTTTTTGCATTTTTCGTTAAAATAGATTATAATTGGATGTTTCCCTTGGGAAACGTGTAGTGAATCCCATCCATTCAAGAGAAAAGTCCAGTTATAGTCACCAATGCCTTTGTAAGCCTTATTACTCGCTTTAAATGGTTTTATAATCTCATTATTGATTTTAAGTTTAATTTTTTTACATTTTTTGTTAAAACAGATTATAATAGGATGTTTCCTTTGAGAAACGTGAAGCAAATTCCATCAATTGACAAGAAAAGTCCATTTATAGTCACCAATGCCTTTGAAAGCCTTATTACTCGCTTTCAATGGTTTTATAATCTCGTTATTGATTTTAAGTTGAACTTTTTTGCATTTGTCGTTAAAACAGATTATAATTGGATGTTTCCCTCGGGAAATGTGAAGCGAATCCCATCCATTGACGAGAAAAGTCCATTTATAGTCACCAATGCGTTTGTAAGCCTTATTACTCGATTTAAATGGTTTTATAATCTTGTTATTGATTTTAAGTTGAACTTTTTTGCATTTTTCATTAAAATAGATTATAATTGGATATTTCCCTTGGGAAACGTGAAGGGAGTCCCATCCATTCAAGAGAAAAGTCCAGTTATAGTCACCAATGCCTTTGTAAGCCTTATTACTCGCTTTAAATAGTTTTATAATCTCATTATTGATTTTAAGTTTAATTTTTTTACATTTTTTGTTAAAACAGATTATAATTGGATGTTTCCCTCGGGAAACGTGAAGCGAATCCCATCCTTTGACAAGAAAAGTCCATTTATAGTCACCAATGCCTTTGAAAGCCTTATTACTCGCTTTAAATGGTTTTATAATCTCGTTATTGATTTTAAGTTGAACTTTGTTGCATTTTTCGTTAAAACAGATTATAATTGGATGTTTCCCTTGGCAAACGTGACGCGAATCCCATCCATTGAAGAGAAAAGTCCAGTTATAGTCACCAATGCCTTTGTAAGCTTTATTACTCGCTTTAAATGGTTTTATAATCTCATTATTGATTTTAAGTTTAATTTCTTTACATTTTTTGTTAAAACAGATTATAATAGGATGTTTCCTTTGAGAAACGTGAAGCGAAACCCATCCATTGACAAGAAAAGTCCATTTATAGTCACCAATGCCTTTGTAAGCCTTATTACTCGCTTTAAATGGTTTTATAATCTCATTATTGATTTTAAGTTTAATTTTTTTACATTTTTTGTTAAAACAGATTATAATTGGATGTTTCCCTCGAGAAACGTGAAGCGAATCCCATCCATTGACAAGTAAAGTCCATTTATAGTCACCAATGCCTTTGTAAGCCTTATTACTCGCTTTAAATGGATTTATAATCTCATTATTGATTTTAAGTTTACTTTTTTTACATTTTTTGTTAAAACAGATTATAATTGGATGTTTCCCTCGGGAAATGTGAAGCGAATCCCATCCTTTGACAAGTAAAGTCCATTTATAGTCACCAATGCCTTTGAAAGCCTTATTACTCGCTTTAAATGGTTTTATAATCTCGTAATTGATTTTAAGTTGAACTTTTTTGCATTTTTCATTAAAACAGATTATAATTGGATGTTTCCATCGGGAAACGTGAAGCGAATCCCATCCATTGACAAGAAAAGTCCATTTATAGTCACCAATGCCTTTGTAAGCCTTATTACTCGCTTTAAATGGTTTTATAATCTCGTTATTGATTTTAAGTTGAACTTTTTTGCATTTTTCGTTAAAATAGATTATAATTGGATGTTTCCCTTGGGAAACGTGTAGTGAATCCCATCCATTCAAGAGAAAAGTCCAGTTATAGTCACCAATGCCTTTGTAAGCCTTATTACTCGCTTTAAATGGTTTTATAATCTCATTATTGATTTTAAGTTTAATTTTTTTACATTTTTTGTTAAAACAGATTATAATAGGATGTTTCCTTTGAGAAACGTGAAGCAAATTCCATCAATTGACAAGAAAAGTCCATTTATAGTCACCAATGCCTTTGAAAGCCTTATTACTCGCTTTCAATGGTTTTATAATCTCGTTATTGATTTTAAGTTGAACTTTTTTGCATTTGTCGTTAAAACAGATTATAATTGGATGTTTCCCTCGGGAAATGTGAAGCGAATCCCATCCATTGACGAGAAAAGTCCATTTATAGTCACCAATGCGTTTGTAAGCCTTATTACTCGCTTTAAATGGTTTTATAATCTCGTTATTGATTTTAAGTTGAACTTTTTTGCATTTTTCGTTAAAATAGATTATAATTGGATGTTTTCCTTGGGAAACGTGAAGTGAATCCCATCCATTCAAGAGAAAAGTCCAGTTATAGTCACCAATGCCTTTGTAAGCTTTATTACTCGCTTTAAATGGTTTTATAATCTCATTATTGATTTTAAGTTTAATTGTTTTACATTTTTTGTTAAAACAGATTATAATAGGATGTTTCCTTTGAGAAACGTGAAGCGAAACCCATCCATTGACAAGAAAAGTCCATTTATAGTCACCAATGCCTTTGTAAGCCTTATTACTCGCTTTAAATGGTTTTATAATCTCATTATTGATTTTAAGTTTAATTTTTTTACATTTTTTGTTAAAACTGATTATAATTGGATGTTTCCCTCGAGAAACGTGAAGCGAATCCCATCCATTGACAAGTAAAGTCCATTTATAGTCACCAATGCCTTTGTAAG
This sequence comes from Theobroma cacao, assembly GCF_053813885.1. Taxonomy (NCBI): domain Eukaryota; kingdom Viridiplantae; phylum Streptophyta; class Magnoliopsida; order Malvales; family Malvaceae; genus Theobroma; species Theobroma cacao. The sequence goes on from NC_142647.1 coordinate 25,303,869, forward strand.
CCTTATTACTCGCTTTAAATGGATTTATAATCTCATTATTGATTTTAAGTTTAATTTTTTTACATTTTTTGTTAAAACAGATTATAATAGGATGTTTCCTTTGAGAAACGTGAAGCGAAACCCATCCATTGACAAGAAAAGTCCATTTATAGTCACCAATGCCTTTGGAAGCCTTATTACTCGCTTTAAATGGTTTTATAATCTCGTTATTGATTTTAAGTTGAACTTTTTTGCATTTTTCGTTAAAATAGATTATAATTGGATGTTTCCCTTGGGAAACGTGAAGCGAATCCCATCCTTTGACAAGTAAAGTCCATTTATAGTCACCAATGCCTTTGTAAGCCTTATTACTCGCTTTACATGGTTTTATAATCTCGTTATTGATTTTAAGTTGAACTTTTTTGCATTTTTCGTTAAAATATATTATAATTGGATGTTTCCCTTGGGAAACGTGAAGTGAATCCCATCCATTCAAGAGAAAAGTCCAGTTATAGTCACCAATGCCTTTGTAAGCCTTATTACTCGCTTTAAATGGTTTTATAATCTCATTATTGATTTTAAGTTTAATTTTTTTACATTTTTTGTGAAAACAGATTATAATTGGATGTTTCCCTTGGGAAACGTGAAGCGAATCCCATCCTTTGAAAAGAAAAGTCCATTTATAGTCACCAATGCCTTTGAAAGCCTTATTACTCGCTTTAAATGGTTTTATAATCTCGTTATTGATTTCAAGTTGAACTTTTTTGCATTTTTCGTTAAAATAGATTATAATTGGATGTTTCCCTTGGGAAACGTGAAGTGAATCCCATCCATTCAAGAGAAAAGTCTAGTTATAGTCACCAATGCCTTTGTAAGCCTTATTACTCGCTTTAAATGGTTTTATAATCTCATTATTGATTTTAAGTTTAATTTTTTTACATTTTTTGTTAAAATAGATTATAATTGGATGTTTCCGTCGAGAAATGTGAAGCGAATCCCATCCATTGACAAGAAAAGTCCATTTATAGTCACCAATGCCGTTGTAAGCCTTATTACTCGCTTTAAATGGTTTTATAATCTCGTTATTGATTTTAAGTTGAACTTTTTTGCATTTGTCGTTAAAACAGATTATAATTGGATGTTTCCCTCGGGAAACGTGAAGCGAATCCCATCCATTGACAAGAAAAGTCCATTTATAGTCACCAATGCCTTTGTAAGCCTTATTACTCGCTTTAAATGGTTTTATAATCTCGTTATTGATTTTAAGTTGAACTTTTTTGCATTTTTCGTTAAAATAGATTATAATTGGATGTTTCCCTTGGGAAACGTGAAGTGAATCCCATCCATTCAAGAGAAAAGTCCAGTTATAGTCACCAATGCCTTTGTAAGCCTTATTACTCGCTTTAAATTGTTTTATAATCTCATTATTGATTTTAAGTTTAATTTTTTTACATTTTTTGTTAAAACAGATTATAATTGGATGTTTCCCTCGGGAAACGTGAAGCGAATCCCATCCTTTGACAAGAAAAGCCCATTTATAGTCACCAATGCCTTTGAAAGCCTTATTACTCGCTTTAATTGGTTTTATAATCTCGTTATTGATTTTAAGTTGTACTTTTTTGCATTTTTCGTTAAAACAGATTATAATTGGATGTTTCCCTTGGCAAACGTGACGCGAATCCCATCCATTCAAGAGAAAAGTCCAGTTATAGTCACCAATGCTTTTGTAAGCTTTATTACTCGCTTTAAATGGTTTTATAATCTCATTATTGATTTTAAGTTTAAATTTTTTACATTTTTTCTTAAAACAGATTATAATAGGATGTTTCCTTTGAGAAACGTGAAGCGAAACCCATCCATTGACAAGAAAAGTCCATTTATAGTCACCAATGCCTTTGTAAGCCTTATTACTCGCTTTAAATGGTTTGATAATCTCATTATTGATTTTAAGTTTAATTTTTTTACATTTTTTGTTAAAACAGATTGTAATTGGATGTTTCCCTCGAGAAACGTGAAGCGAATCCCATCCATTGACAAGAAAATTCCATTTATAGTCACCAAGGCCTTTGTAAGCCTCATTACTCACTTTAAATGGTTTTATAATCTTATTATTGATTTTAAGTTTAATTTTCTTGAATTTTTTTTTAAAACATTTTATAATTGGGTGTTTCCCTCGAGAAACGTGAAGCAAATCCCATCCATTGACAAGAAAAGACCATTTATAGTCACCAATGCCTTTGAAAGCCTTATTACTCGCTTTAAATGGTTTTATAATCTCGTTATTGATTTTAAGTTGAACTTTTTTGCATTTGTCGTTAAAACAGATTATAATTGGTTGGTTCCCTCGGGAAACGTGAAGCGAATCCCATCCATTGACAAGAAAAGTCCATTTATAGTCACCAATGCCTTTGTAAGCCTTATTACTCGCTTTAAATGGTTTTATAATCTCGTTATTGATTTTAAGTTGAACTTTTTTGCATTTTTCGTTAAAATAGATTATAATTGGATGTTTCCCTTGGGAAACGTGAAGTGAATCCCATCCATTCAAGAGAAAAGTCCAGTTATAGTCACCAATGCCTTTGTAAGCCTTATTACTCGCTTTAAATTGTTTTATAATCTCATTATTGATTTTAAGTTTAATTTTTTTACATTTTTTGTTAAAACAGATTATAATTGGATGTTTCCCTCGGGAAACGTGAAGCGAATCCCATCCTTTGACAAGAAAAGCCCATTTATAGTCACCAATGCCTTTGAAAGCCTTATTACTCGCTTTAATTGGTTTTATAATCTCGTTATTGATTTTAAGTTGTACTTTTTTGCATTTTTCGTTAAAACAGATTATAATTGGATGTTTCCCTTGGCAAACGTGACGCGAATCCCGTCCATTCAAGAGAAAAGTCCAGTTATAGTCACCAATGCTTTTGTAAGCTTTATTACTCGCTTTAAATGGTTTTATAATCTCATTATTGATTTTAAGTTTAAATTTTTTACATTTTTTCTTAAAACAGATTATAATAGGATGTTTCCTTTGAGAAACGTGAAGCGAAACCCATCCATTGACAAGAAAAGTCCATTTATAGTCACCAATGCCTTTGTAAGCCTTATTACTCGCTTTAAATGGTTTGATAATCTCATTATTGATTTTAAGTTTAATTTTTTTACATTTTTTGTTAAAACAGATTGTAATTGGATGTTTCCCTCGAGAAACGTGAAGCGAATCCCATCCATTGACAAGAAAAGTCCATTTATAGTCACCAAGGCCTTTGTAAGCCTCATTACTCACTTTAAATGGTTTTATAATCTTATTATTGATTTTAAGTTTAATTTTCTTGAATTTTTTTTTAAAACATTTTATAATTGGGTGTTTCCCTCGAGAAACGTGAAGCAAATCCCATCCATTGACAAGAAAAGACCATTTATAGTCACCAATGCCTTTGAAAGCCTTATTACTCGCTTTAAATGGTTTTATAATCTCGTTATTGATTTTAAGTTGAACTTTTTTGCATTTGTCGTTAAAACAGATTATAATTGGTTGGTTCCCTCGGGAAACGTGAAGCGAATCCCATCCATTGACAAGAAAAGTCCATTTATAGTCACCAATGCCTTTGTAAGCCTTATTACTCGCTTTAAATGGTTTTATAATCTCGTTATTGATTTTAAGTTGAACTTTTTTGCATTTTTCATTAAAATAGATTATAATTGGATGTTTCCCTTGGGAAACGTGAAGTGAATCCCATCCATTCAAGAGAAAAGTCCAGTTATAGTCACCAATGCCTTTGTAAGCCTTATTACTCGCTTTAAATTGTTTTATAATCTCATTAGTGATTTTAAGTTTAATTTTTTTACATTTTTTGTTAAAACAGATTATAATTGGATGTTTCCCTCGGGAAACGTGAAGCGAATCCCATCCTTTGACAAGAAAAGTCCATTTATAGTCACCAATGCCTTTGAAAGCCTTATTACTCGCTTTAAATGGTTTTATAATCTCGTTATTGATTTTAAGTTGAACTTTGTTGCATTTTTCGTTAAAACAGATTATAATTGGATGTTTCCCTTGGCAAACGTGACGTGAATCCCATCCATTCAAGAGAAAAGTCCAGTTATAGTCACCAATTCCTTTGTAAGCTTTATTACTCGCTTTAAATGGTTTTATAATCTCATTATTGATTTTAAGTTTAATTTTTTTACATTTTTTGTTAAAACAGATTATAATAGGATGTTTCCTTTGAGAAACGTGAAGCGAAACCCATCCATTGACAAGAAAAGTCCATTTATAGTCACCAATGCCTTTGAAAGCCTTATTACTCGCTTTAAATGGTTTTATAATCTCGTTATTGATTTTAAGTTGAACTTTTTTGCATTTTTCGTTAAAATAGATTATAATTGGATGTTTCCCTCGGGAAACGTGAAGCGAATCCCATCCTTTGACAAGTAAAGTCCATTTATAGTCACCAATGCCTTTGAAATCCTTATTACTCGCTTTAAATGGTTTTATAATCTCGTAATTGATTTTAAGTTGAATTTTTTTGCATTTTTCATTAAAACAGATTATAATTGGATGTTTCCATCGGGAAACGTGAAGCGAATCCCATCCATTGACAAGAAAAGTCCATTTATAGTCACCAAAGCCTTTGTAAGCCTTATTACTCGCTTTAAATGGTTTTATAATCTCATTATTGATTTTAAGTTTAATTTTTTTACATTTTTTGTTAAAACAGATTATAATAGGATGTTTCCCTCGAGAAACGTGAAGCGAAACCAATCCATTGACAAGAAAAGTCCATTTAAAGTCACCAATGCCTTTGTAAGCCTTATTACTCGCTTTAAATGCTTTTATAATCTCATTATTGATTTTAAGTTGAATTTTTTTGAATTTTTTGTTAAAACAGATTATAATTGGATGTTTCCCTCGGGAAACGTGAAGCGAATCCCATCCATTGACAAGGAAAGTCCATTTATAGTCCCCAATGCCTTTGAAAGCCTTATTACTCGCTTTAAATGGTTTTATAATCTCGTTATTGATTTTAAGTTGAAATTTTTTGCATTTGTCATTAAAACAAATTATAATTGGATGTTTCCCTTGGGAAACGTGAAGTGAATCCCATCCATTGACAAGAAAAGTTCATTTATAGTCACCAATGCCTTTGTAAGCCTTATTACACGCTTTAAATGGTTTTATAATCTCATTATTGATTTTAAGTTTAATTTTTTTACATTTTTTTTAAAACAGATTATGATTGGATGTTTCCTTCGGGAAACGTGAAGCGAATCCCATCCATTGACAAGAAAAGTCCATTTATAGTCACCAATGCCTTTGTAAGCCTCATTACTCACTTTAAATGGTTTTATAATCTTATTATTGATTTTAAGTTGAATTTTTTTGAATTTTTTGTTAAAACATATTATAATTGGGTGTTTCCCTCGAGAAACGTGAAGCAAATCCCATCCATTGACAAGAAAAGTCCATTTATAGTCACCAATGCCTTTGAAAGCCTTATTACTCGCTTTAAATGGTTTTATAATCTCGTTATTGATTTTAAGTTGAACTTTTTTGCATTTTTCGTTAAAATAGATTATAATTGGATGTTTCCCTTGGGAAACGTGAAGTGAATCCCATCCATTCAAGAGAAAAGTCTAGTTATAGTCACCAATGCCTTTGTAAGCCTTATTACTCGCTTTAAATGATTTTATAATCTCATTATTGATTTTAAGTTTAATTTTTTTACATTTTTTGTTAAAATAGATTATAATTGGATGTTTTCCTCGAGAAATGTGAAGCGAATCCCATCCATTGACAAGAAAAGTCCATTTATAGTCACCAATGCCGTTGTAAGCCTTATTACTCGCTTTAAATGGTTTTATAATCTCGTTATTGATTTTAAGTTGAACTTTTTTGCATTTGTCGTTAAAACAGATTATAATTGGATGTTTCCCTCGGGAAACGTGAAGCGAATCCCATCCATTGACAAGAAAAGTCCATTTCTAGTCACCAATGCCTTTGTAAGCCTTATTACTCGCTTTAAATGGTTTTATAATCTCGTTATTGATTTTAAGTTGAACTTTTTTGCATTTTTCGTTAAAATAGATTATAATTGGATGTTTCCCTTGGGAAACGTGAAGTGAATCCCATCCATTCAAGAGAAAAGTCCAGTTATAGTCACCAATGCCTTTGTAAGCCTTATTACTCGCTTTAAATTGTTTTATAATCTCATTATTGATTTTAAGTTTAATTTTTTTACATTTTTTGTTAAAACAGAATATAATTGGATGTTTCCCTCGGGAAACGTGAAGCGATTCCCATCCTTTGACAAGAAAAGTCCATTTATAGTCACCAATGCCTTTGAAAGCCTTATTACTCGCTTTAAATGGTTTTATAATCTCGTTATTGATTTTAAGTTGTACTTTTTTCAATTTTTCGTTAAAACAGATTATAATTGGATGTTTCCCTTGGCAAACGTGACGCGAATCCCATCCATTCAAGAGAAAAGTCCAGTTATAGTCACCAAAGCCTTTGAAAGCCTTATTACTCGCTTTAAATGGTTTTATAATCTCGTTATTGATTTTAAGTTTAATTTTTTTACATTTTTTGTTAAAACAGATTATAATTGGATGTTTCCCTCGGGAAACGTGAAGCGAATCCCATCCTTTGACAAGAAAAGTCCATTTATAGTCACCAATGCCTTTGTAAGCCTTATTACTCGCTTTAAATGGTTTTATAATCTCGTTATTGATTTTAAGTTGAACTTTTTTGCATTTGTCGTTAAAACAGATTATAATTGGATGTTTCCCTCGGGAAACGTGAAGCGAATCCCATCCATTGACAAGAAAAGTCCATTTCTAGTCACCAATGCCTTTGTAAGCCTTATTACTCGCTTTAAATGGTTTTATAATCTCGTTATTGATTTTAAGTTGAACTTTTTTGCATTTTTCGTTAAAATAGATTATAATTGGATGTTTCCCTCGGGAAACGTGAAGCGAATCCCATCCTTTGACAAGTAAAGTCCATTTATAGTCACCAAAGCCTTTGAAAGCCTTATTACTCGCTTTAAATGGTTTTATAATCTCGTTATTGATTTTAAGTTTAATTTTTTTACATTTTTTGTTAAAACAGATTATAATTGGATGTTTCCCTCGGGAAACGTGAAGCGAATCCCATCCTTTGACAAGAAAAGTCCATTTATAGTCACCAATGCCTTTGTAAGCCTTATTACTCGCTTTAAATGGTTTTATAATCTCGTTATTGATTTTAAGTTGAACTTTTTTGCATTTTTCGTTAAAATAGATTATAATTGGATGTTTCCCTCGGGAAACGTGAAGCGAATCCCATCCTTTGACAAGTAAAGTCCATTTATAGTCACCAATGCCTTTGAAAGCCTTATTACTCGCTTTAAATGGTTTTATAATCTCGTAATTGATTTTAAGTTGAACTTTTTTCCATTTTTCATTAAAACAGATTATAATTGGATGTTTCCATCGGGAAACGTGAAGCGAATCCCATCCATTGACAAGAAAAGTCCATTCATAGTCACCAATGCCTTTGTAAGCCTTATTACTCGCTTTAAATGGTTTTATAATCTCATTATTGATTTTAAGTTTAATTTTTTTACATTTTTTGTTAAAACAGATTATAATAGGATGTTTCCTTTGAGAAACGTGAAGCGAAACCCATCCATTGACAAGAAAAGTCCATTTATAGTCACCAATGCCTTTGTAAGCCTTATTACTCGCTTTAAATGGATTTATAATCTCATTATTGATTTTAAGTTTAATTTTTTTACATTTTTTGTTAAAACAGATTATAATTAGATGTTTCCCTCGAGAAACGTGAAGCGAATCCCATCCATTGACAAGAAAAGTACATTTATAGTCACCAATGCCTTTGTAAGCCTTATTACTCGCTTTAAATGAATTTATAATCTCATTATTGATTTCAAGTTTAATTTTTTTACATTTTTTGTTAAAACAGATTATAATAGGATGTTTCCTTTGAGAAACGTGAAGCGAAACCCATCCATTGACAAGAAAAGTCCATTTATAGTCACCAATGCCTTTGTAAGCCTTATTACTCGCTTTAAATGGTTTTATAATCTCATTATTGATTTCAAGTTTAATTTTTTTACATTTTTTGTTAAAACAGATTATAATAGGATGTTTCCTTTGAGAAACGTGAAGCGAAACCCATCCATTGACAAGAAAAGTCCATTTATAGTCACCAATGCCTTTGAAAGCCTTATTACTCGCTTTAAATGGTTTTATAATCTCGTTATTGATTTTAAGTTTAATTTTTTTACATTTTTTGTTAAAATAGATTATAATTGGATGTTTCCCTTGGGAAACGTGAAGTGAATCCCATCCATTCAAGAGAAAAGTCTAGTTATAGTCACCAATGCCTTTGTAAGCCTTATTACTCGCTTTAAATGGTTTTATAATCTCATTATTGATTTTAAGTTTAATTTTTTTACATTTTTTGTTAAAATAGATTATAATAGGATGTTTTCCTTGAGAAACGTGAAGCGGAACCCATCCATTGACAAGAAAGGTCCATTTATAGTCACCAATGCCTTTGTAAGCCTTATTACTCGCTTTAAATGGTTTTATAATCTCATTATTGATTTTAAGTTTAATTTTTTTACATTTTTTGTTAAAACAGATTATAATAGGATGTTTTCCTCGAGAAACGTGAAGCGGAACCCATCCATTGACAAGAAAGGTCCATTTATAGTCACCAATGCCTTTGTAAGCCTTATTACTCGCTTTAAATGGTTTTATAATCTCATTATTGATTTTAAGTTTAATTTTTTTACATTTTTTGTTAAAACAGATTATAATTGGATGTTTCCCTCGGGAAACGTGAAGCGAATCCCATCCATTAACAAGAAAAGTCCATTTATAGTCACCAATGCCTTTGTAAGCCTTATTACTCGCTTTAAATGGTTTTAGGATCTCGTTATTGATTTTAAGTTGAACTTTTTTGCATTTTTCGTTAAAATAGATTATAATTGGATGTTTCCCTTGGGAAACGTGAAGTGAATCCCATCCATTCAAGAGAAAAGTCCAGTTATAGTCACCAATGCCTTTGTAAGCCTTATTACTCGCTTTAAATGGTTTTATAATCTCATTATTGATTTTAAGTTTAATTTTTTTACATTTTTTGTTAAAACAGATTATAATTGGATGTTTCCCTTGGGAAACGTGAAGCGAATCCCATCCTTTGACAAGAAAAGTCCATTTATAGTCACCAATGCCTTTGAAAGCCTTATTACTCGCTTTAAATGGTTTTATAATCTCGTTATTGATTTTAAGTTGAACTTTTTTGCATTTTTCGTTAAAACAGATTATAATTGGATGTTTCCCTTGGCAAACGTGATGCGAATGCCATCCATTCAAGAGAAAAGTCCAGTTATAGTCACCAATGCCTTTGTAAGCTTTATTACTCGCTTTAAATGGTTTTATAATCTCATTATTGATTTTAAGTTTAATTTTTTCACATTTTTTGTTAAAACAGATATAATTGGATGTTTCCCTCGAGAAACGTAAAGCGAATCCCATCCATTGACAAGAAAAGTCCATTTATAGTCACCAATGCCTTTGTAAGCCTTATTACTCGCTTTAAATGGATTTATAATCTCATTATTGATTTTAAGTTTAATTTTTTTACATTTTTTGTTAAAACAGATTATAATAGGATGTTTCCTTTGAGAAACGTGAAGCGAAACCCATCCATTGACAAGAAAAGTCCATTTATAGTCACCAATGCCTTTGAAAGCCTTATTACTCGCTTTAAATGGTTTTATAATCTCGTTATTGATTTTAAGTTGAACTTTTTTGCATTTTTCGTTAAAATAGATTATAATTGGATGTTTCCCTCGGGAAACGTGAAGCGAATCCCATCCTTTGACAAGTAAAGTCCATTTATAGTCACCAATGCCTTTGAAAGCCTTATTACTCGCTTTAAATGGTTTTATAATCTCGTAATTGATTTTAAGTTGAACTTTTTTACATTTTTCATTAAAACAGATTATAATTGGATGTTTCCCTTGGGAAACGTGAAGCGAATCCCATCCTTTGACAAGAAAAGTCCATTTATAGTCACCAATGCCTTTGAAAGCCTTATTACTCGCTTTAAATGGTTTTATAATCTCGTTATTGATTTTAAGTTGAACTTTTTTGCATTTTTCGTTAAAACAGATTATAATTGGATGTTTCCCTTGGCAAACGTGACGCGAATGCCATCCATTCAAGAGAAAAGTCCAGTTATAGTCACCAATGCCTTTGTAAGCTTTATTACTCGCTTTAAATGGTTTTATAATCTCATTATTGATTTTAAGTTTAATTTTTTTACATTTTTTGTTAAAACAGATTATAATAGGATGTTTCCTTTGAGAAACTTGAAGCGAAACCCATCCATTGACAAGAAAAGTCCATTTATAGTCACCAATGCCTTTGTAAGCCTTATTACTCGCTTTAAATGGTTTTATAATCTCATTATTGATTTTAAGTTTAATTTTTTTACATTTTTTGGTAAAACAGATATAATTGGATGTTTCCCTCGAGAAACGTAAAGCGAATCCCATCCATTGACAAGAAAAGTCCATTTATAGTCACCAATGCCTTTGTAAGCCTTATTACTCGCTTTAAATGGATTTATAATCTCATTATTGATTTTAAGTTTAATTTTTTTACATTTTTCATTAAAACAGATTATAATAGGATGTTTCCTTTGAGAAACGTGAAGCGAAACCCATCCATTGACAAGAAAAGTCCATTTATAGTCACCAATGCCTTTGAAAGCCTTATTACTCGCTTTAAATGGTTTTATAATCTCGTTATTGATTTTAAGTTGAACTTTTTTGCATTTTTCGTTAAAATACATTATAATTGGATGTTTCCCTCGGGAAACGTGAAGCGAATCCCATCCTTTGACAAGTAAAGTCCATTTATAGTCACCAATGCCTTTGTAAGCCTTATTACACGCTTTAAATGGTTTTATAATCTCATTATTGATTTTAAGTTTAATTTTTTTACATTTTTTGTTAAAACAGATTATAATTGGATGTTTCCTTCGGGAAACGTGAAGCGAATCCCATCCATTCAAGAAAAAAGTCCATTTATAGTCATCAATGCCTTTGTAAGCCTCATTACTCACTTTAAATGGTTTTATAATCTTATTATTGATTTTAAGTTGAATTTTTTTGAATTTTTTGTTAAAACATATTATAATTGGGTGTTTCCCTCGAGAAACGTGAAGCAAATCCCATCCATTGACATGAAAAGTCCATTTATAGTCACCAATGCCTTTGAAAGCCTTATTACTCGCTTTAAATGGTTTTATAATCTCGTTATTGATTTTAAGTTGAACTTTTTTGCATTTTTCGTTAAAATAGATTATAATTGGATGTTTTCCTTGGGAAACGTGAAGTGAATCCCATCCATTCAAGAGAAAAGTCTAGTTATAGTCACCAATGCCTTTGTAAGCCTTATTACTCGCTTTAAATGGTTTTATAATCTCATTATTGATTTTAAGTTTAATTTTTTTACATTTTTTGTTAAAATAGATTATAATTGGATGTTTTCCTCGAGAAATATGAAGCGAATCCCATCCATTGACAAGAAAAGTCCATTTATAGTCACCAATGCCGTTGTAAGCCTTATTACTCGCTTTAAATGGTTTTATAATCTCATTATTGATTTTAAGTTTAATTTTTTTACATTTTTTGTTAAAATAGATTATAATAGGATGTTTTCCTTGAGAAACGTGAAGCGGAACCCATCCATTGACAAGAAAGGTCCATTTATAGTCACCAATGCCTTTGTAAGCCTTATTACTCGCTTTAAATGGTTTTATAATCTCATTATTGATTTTAAGTTTAATTTTTTTACATTTTTTGTTAAAACAGATTATAATTGGATGTTTCCCTCGGGAAACGTGAAGCGAATCCCATCCATTGACAAGAAAAGTCCATTTATAGTCACCAATGCCTTTGTAAGCCTTATTACTCGCTTTAAATGGTTTTAGGATCTCGTTATTGATTTTAAGTTGAACTTTTTTGCATTTTTCGTTAAAATAGATTATAATTGGATGTTTCCCTTGGCAAACGTGACGCGAATGCCATCCATTCAAAAGAAAAGTCTAGTTATAGTCACCAATGCCTTTGTAAGCCTTATTACTCGCTTTAAATGGTTTTATGATCTCATTATTGATTTTAAGTTTAATTTTTTTACATTTTTTGTTAAAATAGATTATAATAGGATGTTTTCCTTGAGAAACGTGAAGCGGAACCCATCCATTGACAAGAAAGGTCCATTTATAGTCACCAATGCCTTTGTAAGCCTTATTACTCGCTTTAAATGGTTTTATAATCTCATTATTGATTTTAAGTTTAATTTTTTTACATTTTTTGTTAAAACAGATTATAATTGGATGTTTCCCTCGGGAAACGTGAAGCGAATCCCATCCTTTGACAAGTAAAGTCCATTTATAGTCACCAATGCCTTTGTAAGCCTTATTACTCGCTTTAAATGGTTTTATAATCTCGTAATTGATTTTAAGTTGAACTTTTTTGCATTTTTCTTTAAAACATATTATAATTGGATGTTTCCATCGGGAAACGTGAAGTGAATCCCATCCATTCAAGAGAAAAGTCCAGTTATAGTCACCAATGCCTTTGTAAGCCTTATTACTCGCTTTAAATGGTTTTATAATCTCATTATTGATTTTAAGTTTAATTTTTTTACATTTTTTGTTAAAACAGATTATAATTGGATGTTTCCCTCGCGAAACGTGAAGCGAATCCCATCCTTTGACAAGTAAAGTCCATTGATAGTCACCAATGCCTTTGAAAGCCTTATTACTCGCTTTAAATGGTTTTATAATCTCGTAATTGATTTTAAGTTGAACTTTTTTGCATTTTTCATTAAAACAGATTATAATTGGATGTTTCCCTTGGCAAACGTGAAGCGAATGCCATCCATTCAAGAGAAAAGTCCAGTTATAGTCACCAATGCCTTTGTAAGCCTTATTACTTGCTTTAAATGGTTTTATAATCTCATTATTGATTTTAAGTTCAATTTTTTTACATTTTTTGTTAAAACAGATTATAATAGGAAGTTTCCCTCGAGAAACGTGAAGCGAAACCCATCCATTGACAAGAAAAGTCCATTTAAAGTCACCAATGCCTTTGTAAGCCTTATTACTCGCTTTAAATGTTTTTATAATCTCATTATTAATTTTAAGTTGAATTTTTTTGAATTTTTTGTTAAAACAGATTATAATTGGATGTTTCCCTTGGGAAACGTGAAGCGATCCCATCCGTTGACAAGAAAAGTCCATTTATAGTCACCAATGCCTTTGAAAGCCTTATTACTCGCTTTAAATGGTTTTATAATCTCGTTATTGATTTTAAGTTGAAATTTTTTGCATTTGTCATTAAAACAAATTATAATTGGATGTTTCCCTTGGGAAACATGAAGCGAATCCCATCCATTGACAAGAAAAGTCCATTTATAGTCACCAATGCCTTTGTAAGCCTTATTACACGCTTTAAATGGTTTTATAATCTCATTATTGATTTTAAGTTTAATTTTTTTACATTTTTTTTAAAACAGATTATAATTGGATGTTTCCTTCGGGAAACGTGAAGCGAATCCCATCCATTCAAGAAAAAAGTCCATTTATAGTCATCAATGCCTTTGTAAGCCTCATTACTCACTTTAAATGGTTTTATAATCTTATTATTGATTTTAAGTTGAATTTTTTTGAATTTTTTGTTAAAACATATTATAATTGGGTGTTTCCCTCGAGAAACGTGAAGCAAATCCCATCCATTGACAAGAAAAGTCCATTTATAGTCACCAATGCCTTTGAAAGCCTTATTACTCGCTTTAAATGGTTTTATAATCTCGTTATTGATTTTAAGTTGAACTTTTTTGCATTTTTCATTAAAATAGATTATAATTGGATGTTTCCCTTAGGAAACGTGAAGTGAATCCCATCCATTCAAGAGAAAAGTCTAGTTATAGTCACCAATGCCTTTGTAAGCCTTATTACTCGCTTTAAATGGTTTTATAATCTCATTATTGATTTTAAGTTTAATTTTTTTACATTTTTTGTTAAAATAGATTATAATTGGATGTTTCCCTCGAGAAATGTGAAGCGAATCCCATCCATTGACAAGAAAAGTCCATTTATAGTCACCAATGCCGTTGAAAGCCTTATTACTCGCTTTAAATGGTTTTATAATCTCATTATTGATTTTAAGTTTAATTTTTTTACATTTTTTGTTAAAACAGATTATAATAGGATGTTTTCCTCCAGAAACGTGAAGCGGAACCCATCCATTGACAAGAAAGGTCCATTTATAGTCACCAATGCCTTTGTAAGCCTTATTACTCGCTTTAAATGGTTTTATAATCTCATTATTGATTTTAAGTTTAATTTTTTTACATTTTTTGTTAAAACAGATTATAATTGGATGTTTCCCTCGGGAAACGTGAAGCGAATCCAATCCATTGACAAGAAAAGTCCATTTATAGTCACCAATGCCTTTGTAAGCCTTATTACTCGCTTTAAATGGTTTTAGGATCTCGTTATTGATTTTAAGTTGAACTTTTTTGCATTTTTCGTTAAAATAGATTATAATTGGATGTTTCCCTTGGGAAACGTGAAGTGAATCCCATCCATTCAAGAGAAAAGTCCAGTTATAGTCACCAATACCTTTGTAAGCCTTATTACTCGCTTTAAATGGTTTTATAATCTCATTATTGATTTTAAGTTTAATTTTTTTACATTTTTTGTTAAAACAGATTATAATTGGATGTTTCCCTTGGGAAACGTGAAGCGAATCCCATCCTTTGACAAGAAAAGTCCATTTATAGTCACCAATGCCTTTGAAAGCCTTATTACTCGCTTTAAATGGTTTTATAATCTCGTTATTGATTTTAAGTTGAACGTTTTTGTATTTTTCGTTAAAACAGATTATAATTGGATGTTTCCCTTGGCAAACGTGACGCGAATGCCATCCATTCAAGAGAAAAGTCCAGTTATAGTCACCAATGCCTTTGTAAGCTTTATTACTCGCTTTAAATGGTTTTATAATCTCATTCTTGATTTTAAGTTTAATTTTTTTACATTTTTTGTTAAAACAGATTATAATAGGATGTTTCCTTTGAGAAACGTGAAGCGAAACCCATCCATTGACAAGAAAAGTCCATTTATAGTCACCAATGCCTTTCTAAGCCTTATTACTCGCTTTAAATGGTTTTATAATCTCATTATTGATTTTAAGTTTAATTTTTTTACATTTTTTGTTAAAACAGATTATAATTGGATGTTTCCCTCGGGAAACGTGAAGCGAATCCCATCCATTGACAAGAAAAGTCCATTTATAGTCACCAATGCCTTTGTAAGCCTTATTACTCGCTTTAAATGGTTTTAGGATCTCGTTATTGATTTTAAGTTGAACTTTTTTGCATTTTTCGTTAAAATAGATTATAATTGGATGTTTCCCTTGGCAAACGTGACGCGAATGCCATCCATTCAAAAGAAAAGTCCAGTTATAGTCACCAATGCCTTTGTAAGCTTTATTACTCGCTTTAAATGGTTTTATAATCTCATTATTGATTTTAAGTTTAATTTTTTTACATTTTTTGTTAAAACAGATTATAATAGGATGTTTCCTTTGAGAAACGTGAAGCGAAACCCATCCATTCAAGAAAAAAGTCCATTTATAGTCATCAATGCCTTTGTAAGCCTCATTACTCACTTTAAATGGTTTTATAATCTTATTATTGATTTTAAGTTGAATTTTTTTGAATTTTTTGTTAAAACATATTATAATTGGGTGCTTCCCTCGACAAACGTGAAGCAAATCCCATCCATTGACATGAAAAGTCCATTTATAGTCACCAATGCCTTTGAAAGCCTTATTACTCGCTTTATATGGTTTTATAATCTCGTTATTGATTTTAAGTTGAACTTTTTTGCATTTTTCGTTAAAATAGATTATAATTGGATGTTTCCCTCGGGAAACGTGAAGTGAATCCCATCCATTCAAGAGAAAAGTCTAGTTATAGTCACCAATGCCTTTGTAAGCCTTATTACTCGCTTTAAATGGTTTTATAATCTCATTATTGATTTTAAGTTTAATTTTTTTTCATTTTTTGTTAAAATAGATTATAATTGGATGTTTTCCTCGAGAAATGTGAAGCGAATCCCATCCATTGACAAGAAAAGTCCATTTATAGTCACCAATGCCGTTGTAAGCCTTATTACTCGCTTTAAATGGTTTTATAATCTCATTATTGATTTTAAGTTTAATTTTTTTACATTTTTTGTTAAAACAGATTATAATTGGATGTTTCCCTCGGGAAACGTGAAGCGAATCCCATCCATTGACAAGAAAAGTCCATTTATAGTCACCAATGCCTTTGTAAGCCTTATTACTCGCTTTAAATGGTTTTAGGATCTCGTTATTGATTTTAAGTTGAACTTTTTTGCATTTTTCGTTAAAATAGATTATAATTGGATGTTTCCCTTGGCAAACGTGACGCGAATGCCATCCATTCAAAAGAAAAGTCTAGTTATAGTCACCAATGCCTTTGTAAGCCTTATTACTCGCTTTAAATGGTTTTATGATCTCATTATTGATTTTAAGTTTAATTTTTTTACATTTTTTGTTAAAATAGATTATAATAGGATGTTTTCCTTGAGAAACGTGAAGCGGAACCCATCCATTGACAAGAAAGGTCCATTTATAGTCACCAATGCCTTTGTAAGCCTTATTACTCGCTTTAAATGGTTTTATAATCTCATTATTGATTTTAAGTTTAATTTTTTTACATTTTTTGTTAAAACAGATTATAATTGGATGTTTCCCTCGGGAAACGTGAAGCGAATCCCATCCTTTGACAAGTAAAGTCCATTTATAGTCACCAATGCCTTTGTAAGCCTTATTACTCGCTTTAAATGGTTTTATAATCTCGTAATTGATTTTAAGTTGAACTTTTTTGCATTTTTCTTTAAAACATATTATAATTGGATGTTTCCATCGGGAAACGTGAAGTGAATCCCATCCATTCAAGAGAAAAGTCCAGTTATAGTCACCAATGCCTTTGTAAGCCTTATTACTCGCTTTAAATGGTTTTATAATCTCATTATTGATTTTAAGTTTAATTTTTTTACATTTTTTGTTAAAACAGATTATAATTGGATGTTTCCCTCGCGAAACGTGAAGCGAATCCCATCCTTTGACAAGTAAAGTCCATTGATAGTCACCAATGCCTTTGAAAGCCTTATTACTCGCTTTAAATGGTTTTATAATCTCGTAATTGATTTTAAGTTGAACTTTTTTGCATTTTTCATTAAAACAGATTATAATTGGATGTTTCCCTTGGCAAACGTGAAGCGAATGCCATCCATTCAAGAGAAAAGTCTAGTTATAGTCACCAATGCCTTTGTAAGCCTTATTACTCGCTTTAAATGGTTTTATAATCTCATTATTGATTTTAAGTTTAATTTTTTTTCATTTTTTGTTAAAATAGATTAT
Source organism: Theobroma cacao (assembly GCF_053813885.1). NCBI lineage: Eukaryota > Viridiplantae > Streptophyta > Magnoliopsida > Malvales > Malvaceae > Theobroma > Theobroma cacao. The sequence continues at coordinate 25,321,391 of NC_142647.1, forward strand.
AATTGGATGTTTTCCTCGAGAAATGTGAAGCGAATCCCATCCATTGACAAGAAAAGTCCATTTATAGTCACCAATGCCGTTGTAAGCCTTATTACTCGCTTTAAATGGTTTTATAATCTCATTATTGATTTTAAGTTTAATTTTTTTACATTTTTTGTTAAAACAGATTATAATTGGATGTTTCCCTCGGGAAACGTGAAGCGAATCCCATCCATTGACAAGAAAAGTCCATTTATAGTCACCAATGCCTTTGTAAGCCTTATTACTCGCTTTAAATGGTTTTAGGATCTCGTTATTGATTTTAAGTTGAACTTTTTTGCATTTTTCGTTAAAATAGATTATAATTGGATGTTTCCCTTGGCAAACGTGACGCGAATGCCATCCATTCAAAAGAAAAGTCTAGTTATAGTCACCAATGCCTTTGTAAGCCTTATTACTCGCTTTAAATGGTTTTATGATCTCATTATTGATTTTAAGTTTAATTTTTTTACATTTTTTGTTAAAATAGATTATAATAGGATGTTTTCCTTGAGAAACGTGAAGCGGAACCCATCCATTGACAAGAAAGGTCCATTTATAGTCACCAATGCCTTTGTAAGCCTTATTACTCGCTTTAAATGGTTTTATAATCTCATTATTGATTTTAAGTTTAATTTTTTTACATTTTTTGTTAAAACAGATTATAATTGGATGTTTCCCTCGGGAAACGTGAAGCGAATCCCATCCTTTGACAAGTAAAGTCCATTTATAGTCACCAATGCCTTTGTAAGCCTTATTACTCGCTTTAAATGGTTTTATAATCTCGTAATTGATTTTAAGTTGAACTTTTTTGCATTTTTCTTTAAAACATATTATAATTGGATGTTTCCATCGGGAAACGTGAAGTGAATCCCATCCATTCAAGAGAAAAGTCCAGTTATAGTCACCAATGCCTTTGTAAGCCTTATTACTCGCTTTAAATGGTTTTATAATCTCATTATTGATTTTAAGTTTAATTTTTTTACATTTTTTGTTAAAACAGATTATAATTGGATGTTTCCCTCGCGAAACGTGAAGCGAATCCCATCCTTTGACAAGTAAAGTCCATTGATAGTCACCAATGCCTTTGAAAGCCTTATTACTCGCTTTAAATGGTTTTATAATCTCGTAATTGATTTTAAGTTGAACTTTTTTGCATTTTTCATTAAAACAGATTATAATTGGATGTTTCCCTTGGCAAACGTGAAGCGAATGCCATCCATTCAAGAGAAAAGTCCAGTTATAGTCACCAATGCCTTTGTAAGCCTTATTACTTGCTTTAAATGGTTTTATAATCTCATTATTGATTTTAAGTTCAATTTTTTTACATTTTTTGTTAAAACAGATTATAATAGGAAGTTTCCCTCGAGAAACGTGAAGCGAAACCCATCCATTGACAAGAAAAGTCCATTTAAAGTCACCAATGCCTTTGTAAGCCTTATTACTCGCTTTAAATGTTTTTATAATCTCATTATTAATTTTAAGTTGAATTTTTTTGAATTTTTTGTTAAAACAGATTATAATTGGATGTTTCCCTTGGGAAACGTGAAGCGATCCCATCCGTTGACAAGAAAAGTCCATTTATAGTCACCAATGCCTTTGAAAGCCTTATTACTCGCTTTAAATGGTTTTATAATCTCGTTATTGATTTTAAGTTGAAATTTTTTGCATTTGTCATTAAAACAAATTATAATTGGATGTTTCCCTTGGGAAACATGAAGCGAATCCCATCCATTGACAAGAAAAGTCCATTTATAGTCACCAATGCCTTTGTAAGCCTTATTACACGCTTTAAATGGTTTTATAATCTCATTATTGATTTTAAGTTTAATTTTTTTACATTTTTTTTAAAACAGATTATAATTGGATGTTTCCTTCGGGAAACGTGAAGCGAATCCCATCCATTCAAGAAAAAAGTCCATTTATAGTCATCAATGCCTTTGTAAGCCTCATTACTCACTTTAAATGGTTTTATAATCTTATTATTGATTTTAAGTTGAATTTTTTTGAATTTTTTGTTAAAACATATTATAATTGGGTGTTTCCCTCGAGAAACGTGAAGCAAATCCCATCCATTGACAAGAAAAGTCCATTTATAGTCACCAATGCCTTTGAAAGCCTTATTACTCGCTTTAAATGGTTTTATAATCTCGTTATTGATTTTAAGTTGAACTTTTTTGCATTTTTCATTAAAATAGATTATAATTGGATGTTTCCCTTAGGAAACGTGAAGTGAATCCCATCCATTCAAGAGAAAAGTCTAGTTATAGTCACCAATGCCTTTGTAAGCCTTATTACTCGCTTTAAATGGTTTTATAATCTCATTATTGATTTTAAGTTTAATTTTTTTACATTTTTTGTTAAAATAGATTATAATTGGATGTTTCCCTCGAGAAATGTGAAGCGAATCCCATCCATTGACAAGAAAAGTCCATTTATAGTCACCAATGCCGTTGAAAGCCTTATTACTCGCTTTAAATGGTTTTATAATCTCATTATTGATTTTAAGTTTAATTTTTTTACATTTTTTGTTAAAACAGATTATAATAGGATGTTTTCCTCCAGAAACGTGAAGCGGAACCCATCCATTGACAAGAAAGGTCCATTTATAGTCACCAATGCCTTTGTAAGCCTTATTACTCGCTTTAAATGGTTTTATAATCTCATTATTGATTTTAAGTTTAATTTTTTTACATTTTTTGTTAAAACAGATTATAATTGGATGTTTCCCTCGGGAAACGTGAAGCGAATCCAATCCATTGACAAGAAAAGTCCATTTATAGTCACCAATGCCTTTGTAAGCCTTATTACTCGCTTTAAATGGTTTTAGGATCTCGTTATTGATTTTAAGTTGAACTTTTTTGCATTTTTCGTTAAAATAGATTATAATTGGATGTTTCCCTTGGGAAACGTGAAGTGAATCCCATCCATTCAAGAGAAAAGTCCAGTTATAGTCACCAATACCTTTGTAAGCCTTATTACTCGCTTTAAATGGTTTTATAATCTCATTATTGATTTTAAGTTTAATTTTTTTACATTTTTTGTTAAAACAGATTATAATTGGATGTTTCCCTTGGGAAACGTGAAGCGAATCCCATCCTTTGACAAGAAAAGTCCATTTATAGTCACCAATGCCTTTGAAAGCCTTATTACTCGCTTTAAATGGTTTTATAATCTCGTTATTGATTTTAAGTTGAACGTTTTTGTATTTTTCGTTAAAACAGATTATAATTGGATGTTTCCCTTGGCAAACGTGACGCGAATGCCATCCATTCAAGAGAAAAGTCCAGTTATAGTCACCAATGCCTTTGTAAGCTTTATTACTCGCTTTAAATGGTTTTATAATCTCATTCTTGATTTTAAGTTTAATTTTTTTACATTTTTTGTTAAAACAGATTATAATAGGATGTTTCCTTTGAGAAACGTGAAGCGAAACCCATCCATTGACAAGAAAAGTCCATTTATAGTCACCAATGCCTTTGTAAGCCTTATTACTCGCTTTAAATGGTTTTATAATCTCATTATTGATTTTAAGTTTAATTTTTTTACATTTTTTGTTAAAACAGATATAAATGGATGTTTCCCTCGAGAAACGTAAAGCGAATCCCATCCATTGACAAGAAAAGTCCATTTATAGTCACCAATGCCGTTGAAAGCCTTATTACTCGCTTTAAATGGTTTTATAATCTCATTATTGATTTTAAGTTTAATTTTTTTACATTTTTTGTTAAAACAGATTATAATAGGATGTTTTCCTCCAGAAACGTGAAGCGGAACCCATCCATTGACAAGAAAGGTCCATTTATAGTCACCAATGCCTTTGTAAGCCTTATTACTCGCTTTAAATGGTTTTATAATCTCATTATTGATTTTAAGTTTAATTTTTTTACATTTTTTGTTAAAACAGATTATAATTGGATGTTTCCCTCGGGAAACGTGAAGCGAATCCAATCCATTGACAAGAAAAGTCCATTTATAGTCACCAATGCCTTTGTAAGCCTTATTACTCGCTTTAAATGGTTTTAGGATCTCGTTATTGATTTTAAGTTGAACTTTTTTGCATTTTTCGTTAAAATAGATTATAATTGGATGTTTCCCTTGGGAAACGTGAAGTGAATCCCATCCATTCAAGAGAAAAGTCCAGTTATAGTCACCAATGCCTTTGTAAGCCTTATTACTCGCTTTAAATGGTTTTATAATCTCATTATTGATTTTAAGTTTAATTTTTTTACATTTTTTGTTAAAACAGATTATAATTGGATGTTTCCCTTGGGAAACGTGAAGCGAATCCCATCCTTTGACAAGAAAAGTCCATTTATAGTCACAAATGCCTTTGAAAGCCTTATTACTCGCTTTAAATGGTTTTATAATCTCGTTATTGATTTTAAGTTGAACGTTTTTGTATTTTTCGTTAAAACAGATTATAATTGGATGTTTCCCTTGGCAAACGTGACGCGAATGCCATCCATTCAAGAGAAAAGTCCAGTTATAGTCACCAATGCCTTTGTAAGCTTTATTACTCGCTTTAAATGGTTTTATAATCTCATTCTTGATTTTAAGTTTAATTTTTTTACATTTTTTGTTAAAACAGATAATAATAGGATGTTTCCTTTGAGAAACGTGAAGCGAAACCCATCCATTGACAAGAAAAGTCCATTTATAGTCACCAATGCCTTTGTAAGCCTTATTACTCGCTTTAAATGGTTTTATAATCTCATTATTGATTTTAAGTTTAATTTTTTTACATTTTTTGTTAAAACAGATATAAATGGATGTTTCCCTCGAGAAACGTAAAGCGAATCCCATCCATTGACAAGAAAAGTCCAATTATAGTCACCAATGCCTTTGTAAGCCTTATTACTCGCTTTAAATGGATTTATAATCTCATTATTGATTTTAAGTTTAATTTTTTTACATTTTTTGTTAAAACAGATTATAATAGGATGTTTCCCTTGGGAAACGTGAAGCGAAACCCATCCATTGACAAGAAAAGTCCATTTATAGTCACCAATGCCTTTGAAAGCCTTATTACTCGCTTTAAATGGTTTTATAATCTCGTTATTGATTTTAAGTTGAACTTTTTTGCATTTTTCGTTAAAATAGATTATAATTGGATGTTTCCCTCGGGAAACGTGAAGCGAATCCCATCCTTTGACAAGTAAAGTCCATTTATAGTCACCAATGCCTTTGTAAGCCTTATTACTCGCTTTAAATGGTTTTATAATCTCGTAATTGATTTTAAGTTGAACTTTTTTGCATTTTTCTTTAAAACAGATTATAATTGGATGTTTCCATTGGGAAACGTGAAGCGAATCCCATCCATTGACAAGAAAAGTCCATTTATAGTCACCAATGCCTTTGTAAGCCTTATTACTCGCTTTAAATGGTTTTATAAGCTCGTTATTGATTTTAAGTTGAACTTTTTTGCATTTTTCGTTAAAATAGATTATAATTGGATGTTTCCCTCGGGAAACGTGAAGCGAATCCCATCCTTTGACAAGTAAAGTCCATTTATAGTCACCAATGCCTTTGTAAGCCTTATTACTCGCTTTAAATGGTTTTATAATCTCGTAATTGATTTTAAGTTGAACTTTTTTGCATTTTTCATTAAAATAGATTATAATTGGATGTTTCCCTTGGGAAACGTGAAGTGAATCCCATCCATTCAAGAGAAAAGTCCAGTTATAGTCACCAATGCCTTTGTAAGCCTTATTACTCGCTTTAAATGGTTTTATAATCTCATTATTGATTTTAAGTTTAATTTTTTTACATTTTTTGTTAAAACAGATTATAATTGGATGTTTCCCTCGTGAAACGTGAAGCGAATCCCATCCTTTGACAAGTAAAGTCCATTGATAGTCACCAATGCCTTTGAAAGCCTTATTACTCGCTTTAAATGGTTTTATAATCTCGTAATTGATTTTAAGTTGAACTTTTTTGCATTTTTCATTAAAACAGATTATAATTGGATGTTTCCCTTGGCAAACGTGAAGCGAATCCCATCCATTCAAGAGAAAAGTCCAGTTATAGTCACCAATGCCTTTGTAAGCCTTATTACTTGCTTTAAATGGTTTTATAATCTCATTATTGATTTTAAGTTCAATTTTTTTACATTTTTTGTTAAAACAGATTATAATAGGATGTTTCCCTCGAGAAACGTGAAGCGAAACCCATCCATTGACAAGAAAAGTCCATTTATAGTCACCAATGCCTTTGTAAGCCTTATTACTCGCTTTAAATGGTTTTATAATCTCGTTATTGATTTTAAGTTGAACTTTTTTGCATTTTTCGTTAAAATAGATTATAATTGGATGTTTCCCTCGGGAAACGTGAAGCGAATCCCATCCTTTGACAAGTAAAGTCCATTTATAGTCACCAATGCCTTTGTAAGCCTTATTACTCGCTTTAAATGGTTTTATAATCTCGTAATTGATTTTAAGTTGAACTTTTTTGCATTTTTCTTTAAAACAGATTATAATTGGATGTTTCCATTGGGAAACGTGAAGCGAATCCCATCCATTGACAAGAAAAGTCCATTTATAGTCACCAATGCCTTTGTAAGCCTTATTACTCGCTTTAAATGGTTTTATAAGCTCGTTATTGATTTTAAGTTGAACTTTTTTGCATTTTTCGTTAAAATAGATTATAATTGGATTTTTCCCTCGGGAAACGTGAAGCGAATCCCATCCTTTGACAAGTAAAGTCCATTTATAGTCACCAATGCCTTTGTAAGCCTTATTACTCGCTTTAAATGGTTTTATAATCTCGTAATTGATTTTAAGTTGAACTTTTTTGCATTTTTCTTTAAAACAGATTATAATTGGATGTTTCCATCGGGAAACGTGAAGCGAATCCCATCCATTGACAAGAAAAGTCCATTTATAGTCACCAATGCCTTTGTAAGCCTTATTACTCGCTTTAAATGGTTTTATAATCTCGTTATTGATTTTAAGTTGAACTTTTTTGCATTTTTCATTAAAATAGATTATAATTGGATGTTTCCCTTGGGAAACGTGAAGTGAATCCCATCCATTCAAGAGAAAAGTCCAGTTATAGTCACCAATGCCTTTGTAAGCCTTATTACTCGCTTTAAATGGTTTTATAATCTCATTATTGATTTTAAGTTTAATTTTTTTACATTTTTTGTTAAAACAGATTATAATTGGATGTTTCCCTCGTGAAACGTGAAGCGAATCCCATCCTTTGACAAGTAAAGTCCATTGATAGTCACCAATGCCTTTGAAAGCCTTATTACTCGCTTTAAATGGTTTTATAATCTCGTAATTGATTTTAAGTTGAACTTTTTTGCATTTTTCATTAAAACAGATTATAATTGGATGTTTCCCTTGGCAAACGTGAAGCGAATCCCATCCATTCAAGAGAAAAGTCCAGTTATAGTCACCAATGCCTTTGTAAGCCTTATTACTTGCTTTAAATGGTTTTATAATCTCATTATTGATTTTAAGTTCAATTTTTTTACATTTTTTGTTAAAACAGATTATAATAGGATGTTTCCCTCGAGAAACGTGAAGCGAAACCCATCCATTGACAAGAAAAGTCCATTTATAGTCACCAATGCCTTTGTAAGCCTTATTACTCGCTTTAAATGGTTTTATAATCTCATTATTGATTTTAAGTTTAATTTTTTTACATTTTTTGTTAAAACAGATTATAATTTGATGTTTCCCTCGGGAAACGTGAAGCGAATCCCATCCATTAACAAGAAAAGTCCATTTATAGTCACCAATGCCTTTGTAAGCCTTATTACTCGCTTTAAATGGTTTTAGGATCTCGTTATTGATTTTAAGTTGAACTTTTTTGCATTTTTCGTTAAAATAGATTATAATTGGATGTTTCCCTTGGGAAACGTGAAGTGAATCCCATCCATTCAAGAGAAAAGTCCAGTTATAGTCACCAATGCCTTTGTAAGCCTTATTACTCGCTTTAAATGGTTTTATAATCTCATTATTGATTTTAAGTTTAATTTTTTTACATTTTTTGTTAAAACAGATTATAATTGGATGTTTCCCTCGGGAAACGTGAAGCGAATCCAATCCATTGACAAGAAAAGTCCATTTATAGTCACCAATGCCTTTGTAAGCCTTATTACTCGCTTTAAATGGTTTTAGGATCTCGTTATTGATTTTAAGTTGAACTTTTTTGCATTTTTCGTTAAAATAGATTATAATTGGATGTTTCCCTTGGGAAACGTGAAGTGAATCCCATCCATTCAAGAGAAAAGTCCAGTTATAGTCACCAATACCTTTGTAAGCCTTATTACTCGCTTTAAATGGTTTTATAATCTCATTATTGATTTTAAGTTTAATTTTTTTACATTTTTTGTTAAAACAGATTATAATTGGATGTTTCCCTTGGGAAACGTGAAGCGAATCCCATCCTTTGACAAGAAAAGTCCATTTATAGTCACCAATGCCTTTGAAAGCCTTATTACTCGCTTTAAATGGTTTTATAATCTCGTTATTGATTTTAAGTTGAACGTTTTTGTATTTTTCGTTAAAACAGATTATAATTGGATGTTTCCCTTGGCAAACGTGACGCGAATGCCATCCATTCAAGAGAAAAGTCCAGTTATAGTCACCAATGCCTTTGTAAGCTTTATTACTCGCTTTAAATGGTTTTATAATCTCATTCTTGATTTTAAGTTTAATTTTTTTACATTTTTTGTTAAAACAGATTATAATAGGATGTTTCCTTTGAGAAACGTGAAGCGAAACCCATCCATTGACAAGAAAAGTCCATTTATAGTCACCAATGCCTTTGTAAGCCTTATTACTCGCTTTAAATGGTTTTATAATCTCATTATTGATTTTAAGTTTAATTTTTTTACATTTTTTGTTAAAACAGATATAAATGGATGTTTCCCTCGAGAAACGTAAAGCGAATCCCATCCATTGACAAGAAAAGTCCATTTATAGTCACCAATGCCGTTGAAAGCCTTATTACTCGCTTTAAATGGTTTTATAATCTCATTATTGATTTTAAGTTTAATTTTTTTACATTTTTTGTTAAAACAGATTATAATAGGATGTTTTCCTCCAGAAACGTGAAGCGGAACCCATCCATTGACAAGAAAGGTCCATTTATAGTCACCAATGCCTTTGTAAGCCTTATTACTCGCTTTAAATGGTTTTATAATCTCATTATTGATTTTAAGTTTAATTTTTTTACATTTTTTGTTAAAACAGATTATAATTGGATGTTTCCCTCGGGAAACGTGAAGCGAATCCAATCCATTGACAAGAAAAGTCCATTTATAGTCACCAATGCCTTTGTAAGCCTTATTACTCGCTTTAAATGGTTTTAGGATCTCGTTATTGATTTTAAGTTGAACTTTTTTGCATTTTTCGTTAAAATAGATTATAATTGGATGTTTCCCTTGGGAAACGTGAAGTGAATCCCATCCATTCAAGAGAAAAGTCCAGTTATAGTCACCAATGCCTTTGTAAGCCTTATTACTCGCTTTAAATGGTTTTATAATCTCATTATTGATTTTAAGTTTAATTTTTTTACATTTTTTGTTAAAACAGATTATAATTGGATGTTTCCCTTGGGAAACGTGAAGCGAATCCCATCCTTTGACAAGAAAAGTCCATTTATAGTCACAAATGCCTTTGAAAGCCTTATTACTCGCTTTAAATGGTTTTATAATCTCGTTATTGATTTTAAGTTGAACGTTTTTGTATTTTTCGTTAAAACAGATTATAATTGGATGTTTCCCTTGGCAAACGTGACGCGAATGCCATCCATTCAAGAGAAAAGTCCAGTTATAGTCACCAATGCCTTTGTAAGCTTTATTACTCGCTTTAAATGGTTTTATAATCTCATTCTTGATTTTAAGTTTAATTTTTTTACATTTTTTGTTAAAACAGATAATAATAGGATGTTTCCTTTGAGAAACGTGAAGCGAAACCCATCCATTGACAAGAAAAGTCCATTTATAGTCACCAATGCCTTTGTAAGCCTTATTACTCGCTTTAAATGGTTTTATAATCTCATTATTGATTTTAAGTTTAATTTTTTTACATTTTTTGTTAAAACAGATATAAATGGATGTTTCCCTCGAGAAACGTAAAGCGAATCCCATCCATTGACAAGAAAAGTCCAATTATAGTCACCAATGCCTTTGTAAGCCTTATTACTCGCTTTAAATGGATTTATAATCTCATTATTGATTTTAAGTTTAATTTTTTTACATTTTTTGTTAAAACAGATTATAATAGGATGTTTCCCTTGGGAAACGTGAAGCGAAACCCATCCATTGACAAGAAAAGTCCATTTATAGTCACCAATGCCTTTGAAAGCCTTATTACTCGCTTTAAATGGTTTTATAATCTCGTTATTGATTTTAAGTTGAACTTTTTTGCATTTTTCGTTAAAATAGATTATAATTGGATGTTTCCCTCGGGAAACGTGAAGCGAATCCCATCCTTTGACAAGTAAAGTCCATTTATAGTCACCAATGCCTTTGTAAGCCTTATTACTCGCTTTAAATGGTTTTATAATCTCGTAATTGATTTTAAGTTGAACTTTTTTGCATTTTTCTTTAAAACAGATTATAATTGGATGTTTCCATTGGGAAACGTGAAGCGAATCCCATCCATTGACAAGAAAAGTCCATTTATAGTCACCAATGCCTTTGTAAGCCTTATTACTCGCTTTAAATGGTTTTATAAGCTCGTTATTGATTTTAAGTTGAACTTTTTTGCATTTTTCGTTAAAATAGATTATAATTGGATGTTTCCCTCGGGAAACGTGAAGCGAATCCCATCCTTTGACAAGTAAAGTCCATTTATAGTCACCAATGCCTTTGTAAGCCTTATTACTCGCTTTAAATGGTTTTATAATCTCGTAATTGATTTTAAGTTGAACTTTTTTGCATTTTTCATTAAAATAGATTATAATTGGATGTTTCCCTTGGGAAACGTGAAGTGAATCCCATCCATTCAAGAGAAAAGTCCAGTTATAGTCACCAATGCCTTTGTAAGCCTTATTACTCGCTTTAAATGGTTTTATAATCTCATTATTGATTTTAAGTTTAATTTTTTTACATTTTTTGTTAAAACAGATTATAATTGGATGTTTCCCTCGTGAAACGTGAAGCGAATCCCATCCTTTGACAAGTAAAGTCCATTGATAGTCACCAATGCCTTTGAAAGCCTTATTACTCGCTTTAAATGGTTTTATAATCTCGTAATTGATTTTAAGTTGAACTTTTTTGCATTTTTCATTAAAACAGATTATAATTGGATGTTTCCCTTGGCAAACGTGAAGCGAATCCCATCCATTCAAGAGAAAAGTCCAGTTATAGTCACCAATGCCTTTGTAAGCCTTATTACTTGCTTTAAATGGTTTTATAATCTCATTATTGATTTTAAGTTCTATTTTTTTACATTTTTTGTTAAAACAGATTATAATAGGATGTTTCCCTCGAGAAACGTGAAGCGAAACCCATCCATTGACAAGAAAAGTCCATTTATAGTCACCAATGCCTTTGTAAGCCTTATTACTCGCTTTAAATGGTTTTATAATCTCGTTATTGATTTTAAGTTGAACTTTTTTGCATTTTTCGTTAAAATAGATTATAATTGGATGTTTCCCTCGGGAAACGTGAAGCGAATCCCATCCTTTGACAAGTAAAGTCCATTTATAGTCACCAATGCCTTTGTAAGCCTTATTACTCGCTTTAAATGGTTTTATAATCTCGTAATTGATTTTAAGTTGAACTTTTTTGCATTTTTCTTTAAAACAGATTATAATTGGATGTTTCCATTGGGAAACGTGAAGCGAATCCCATCCATTGACAAGAAAAGTCCATTTATAGTCACCAATGCCTTTGTAAGCCTTATTACTCGCTTTAAATGGTTTTATAAGCTCGTTATTGATTTTAAGTTGAACTTTTTTGCATTTTTCGTTAAAATAGATTATAATTGGATTTTTCCCTCGGGAAACGTGAAGCGAATCCCATCCTTTGACAAGTAAAGTCCATTTATAGTCACCAATGCCTTTGTAAGCCTTATTACTCGCTTTAAATGGTTTTATAATCTCGTAATTGATTTTAAGTTGAACTTTTTTGCATTTTTCTTTAAAACAGATTATAATTGGATGTTTCCATCGGGAAACGTGAAGCGAATCCCATCCATTGACAAGAAAAGTCCATTTATAGTCACCAATGCCTTTGTAAGCCTTATTACTCGCTTTAAATGGTTTTATAATCTCGTTATTGATTTTAAGTTGAACTTTTTTGCATTTTTCATTAAAATAGATTATAATTGGATGTTTCCCTTGGGAAACGTGAAGTGAATCCCATCCATTCAAGAGAAAAGTCCAGTTATAGTCACCAATGCCTTTGTAAGCCTTATTACTCGCTTTAAATGGTTTTATAATCTCATTATTGATTTTAAGTTTAATTTTTTTACATTTTTTGTTAAAACAGATTATAATTGGATGTTTCCCTCGTGAAACGTGAAGCGAATCCCATCCTTTGACAAGTAAAGTCCATTGATAGTCACCAATGCCTTTGAAAGCCTTATTACTCGCTTTAAATGGTTTTATAATCTCGTAATTGATTTTAAGTTGAACTTTTTTGCATTTTTCATTAAAACAGATTATAATTGGATGTTTCCCTTGGCAAACGTGAAGCGAATCCCATCCATTCAAGAGAAAAGTCCAGTTATAGTCACCAATGCCTTTGTAAGCCTTATTACTTGCTTTAAATGGTTTTATAATCTCATTATTGATTTTAAGTTCAATTTTTTTACATTTTTTGTTAAAACAGATTATAATAGGATGTTTCCCTCGAGAAACGTGAAGCGAAACCCATCCATTGACAAGAAAAGTCCATTTATAGTCACCAATGCCTTTGTAAGCCTTATTACTCGCTTTAAATGGTTTTATAATCTCATTATTGATTTTAAGTTTAATTTTTTTACATTTTTTGTTAAAACAGATTATAATTTGATGTTTCCCTCGGGAAACGTGAAGCGAATCCCATCCATTAACAAGAAAAGTCCATTTATAGTCACCAATGCCTTTGTAAGCCTTATTACTCGCTTTAAATGGTTTTAGGATCTCGTTATTGATTTTAAGTTGAACTTTTTTGCATTTTTCGTTAAAATAGATTATAATTGGATGTTTCCCTTGGGAAACGTGAAGTGAATCCCATCCATTCAAGAGAAAAGTCCAGTTATAGTCACCAATGCCTTTGTAAGCCTTATTACTCGCTTTAAATGGTTTTATAATCTCATTATTGATTTTAAGTTTAATTTTTTTACATTTTTTGTTAAAACAGATTATAATTGGATGTTTCCCTTGGGAAACGTGAAGCGAAACCCATCCATTGACAAGAAAAGTCCATTTATAGTCACCAATGCCTTTGAAAGCCTTATTACTCGCTTTAAATGGTTTTATAATCTCGTTATTGATTTTAAGTTGAACTTTTTTGCATTTTTCGTTAAAATAGATTATAATTGGATGTTTCCCTCGGGAAACGTGAAGCGAATCCCATCCTTTGACAAGTAAAGTCCATTTATAGTCACCAATGCCTTTGTAAGCCTTATTACTCGCTTTAAATGGTTTTATAATCTCGTAATTGATTTTAAGTTGAACTTTTTTGCATTTTTCTTTAAAACAGATTATAATTGGATGTTTCCATTGGGAAACGTGAAGCGAATCCCATCCATTGACAAGAAAAGTCCATTTATAGTCACCAATGCCTTTGTAAGCCTTATTACTCGCTTTAAATGGTTTTATAAGCTCGTTATTGATTTTAAGTTGAACTTTTTTGCATTTTTCGTTAAAATAGATTATAATTGGATGTTTCCCTCGGGAAACGTGAAGCGAATCCCATCCTTTGACAAGTAAAGTCCATTTATAGTCACCAATGCCTTTGTAAGCCTTATTACTCGCTTTAAATGGTTTTATAATCTCGTAATTGATTTTAAGTTGAACTTTTTTGCATTTTTCATTAAAATAGATTATAATTGGATGTTTCCCTTGGGAAACGTGAAGTGAATCCCATCCATTCAAGAGAAAAGTCCAGTTATAGTCACCAATGCCTTTGTAAGCCTTATTACTCGCTTTAAATGGTTTTATAATCTCATTATTGATTTTAAGTTTAATTTTTTTACATTTTTTGTTAAAACAGATTATAATTGGATGTTTCCCTCGTGAAACGTGAAGCGAATCCCATCCTTTGACAAGTAAAGTCCATTGATAGTCACCAATGCCTTTGAAAGCCTTATTTCTCGCTTTAAATGGTTTTATAATCTCGTAATTGATTTTAAGTTGAACTTTTTTGCATTTTTCATTAAAACAGATTATAATTGGATGTTTCCCTTGGCAAACGTGAAGCGAATCCCATCCATTCAAGAGAAAAGTCCAGTTATAGTCACCAATGCCTTTGTAAGCCTTATTACTTGCTTTAAATGGTTTTATAATCTCATTATTGATTTTAAGTTCAATTTTTTTACATTTTTTGTTAAAACAGATTATAATAGGATGTTTCCCTCGAGAAACGTGAAGCGAAACCCATCCATTGACAAGAAAAGTCCATTTATAGTCACCAATGCCTTTGTAAGCCTTATTACTCGCTTTAAATGGTTTTATAATCTCGTTATTGATTTTAAGTTGAACTTTTTTGCATTTTTCGTTAAAATAGATTATAATTGGATGTTTCCCTCGGGAAACGTGAAGCGAATCCCATCCTTTGACAAGTAAAGTCCATTTATAGTCACCAATGCCTTTGTAAGCCTTATTACTTGCTTTAAATGGTTTTATAATCTCATTATTGATTTTAAGTTCAATTTTTTTACATTTTTTGTTAAAACAGATTATAATAGGATGTTTCCCTCGAGAAACGTGAAGCGAAACCCATCCATTGACAAGAAAAGTCCATTTATAGTCACCAATGCCTTTGTAAGCCTTATTACTCGCTTTAAATGGTTTTATAATCTCGTTATTGATTTTAAGTTGAACTTTTTTGCATTTTTCGTTAAAATAGATTATAATTGGATGTTTCCCTCGGGAAACGTGAAGCGAATCCCATCCTTTGACAAGTAAAGTCCATTTATAGTCACCAATGCCTTTGTAAGCCTTATTACTTGCTTTAAATGGTTTTATAATCTCATTATTGATTTTAAGTTCAATTTTTTTACATTTTTTGTTAAAACAGATTATAATAGGATGTTTCCCTCGAGAAACGTGAAGCGAAACCCATCCATTGACAAGAAAAGTCCATTTATAGTCACCAATGCCTTTGTAAGCCTTATTACTCGCTTTAAATGGTTTTATAATCTCATTATTGATTTTAAGTTTAATTTTTTTACATTTTTTGTTAAAACAGATTATAATTTGATGTTTCCCTCGGGAAACGTGAAGCGAATCCCATCCATTAACAAGAAAAGTCCATTTATAGTCACCAATGCCTTTGTAAGCCTTATTACTCGCTTTAAATGGTTTTAGGATCTCGTTATTGATTTTAAGTTGAACTTTTTTGCATTTTTCGTTAAAATAGATTATAATTGGATGTTTCCCTTGGGAAACGTGAAGTGAATCCCATCCATTCAAGAGAAAAGTCCAGTTATAGTCACCAATGCCTTTGTAAGCCTTATTACTCGCTTTAAATGGTTTTATAATCTCATTATTGATTTTAAGTTTAATTTTTTTACATTTTTTGTTAAAACAGATTATAATTGGATGTTTCCCTTGGGAAACGTGAAGCGAATCCCATCCTTTGACAAGAAAAGTCCATTTATAGTCACCAATGCCTTTGAAAGCCTTATTACTCGCTTTAAATGGTTTTATAATCTCGTTATTGATTTTAAGTTGAACTTTTTTGCATTTTTCGTTAAAATAGATTATAATTGGATGTTTCCCTTGGCAAACGTGACACGAATGCCATACATTCAAGAGAAAAGTCCAGTTATAGTCACCAATGCCTTTGTAAGCTTTATTACTCGCTTTAAATGGTTTTATAATCTCATTATTGATTTTAAGTTTAATTTTTGTACATTTTTTGTTAAAACAGATTATAATAGGATGTTTCCTTTGAGAAACGTGAAGCGAAACCCATCCATTGACAAGAAAAGTCCATTTATAGTCACCAATGCCTTTGTAAGCCTTATTACTCGCTTTAAATGGTTTTATAATCTCATTATTGATTTTAAGTTTAATTTTTTTACATTTTTTGTTAAAACAGATATAATTGGATGTTTCCCTCGTGAAACGTGAAGCGAATCCCATCCTTTGACAAGTAAAGTCCATTGATAGTCACCAATGCCTTTGAAAGCCTTATTACTCGCTTTAAATGGTTTTATAATCTCGTAATTGATTTTAAGTTGAACTTTTTTGCATTTTTCATTAAAACAGATTATAATTGGATGTTTCCCTTGGCAAACGTGAAGCGAATCCCATCCATTCAAGAGAAAAGTCCAGTTATAGTCACCAATGCCTTTGTAAGCCTTATTACTTGCTTTAAATGGTTTTATAATCTCATTATTGATTTTAAGTTCAATTTTTTTACATTTTTTGTTAAAACAGATTATAATAGGATGTTTCCCTCGAGAAACGTGAAGCGAAACCCATCCATTGACAAGAAAAGTCCATTTATAGTCACCAATGCCTTTGTAAGCCTTATTACTCGCTTTAAATGGTTTTATAATCTCATTATTGATTTTAAGTTTAATTTTTTTACATTTTTTGTTAAAACAGATTATAATTGGATGTTTCCCTCGGGAAACGTGAAGCGAATCCCATCCATTAACAAGAAAAGTCCATTTATAGTCACCAATGCCTTTGTAAGCCTTATTACTCGCTTTAAATGGTTTTAGGATCTCGTTATTGATTTTAAGTTGAACTTTTTTGCATTTTTCGTTAAAATAGATTATAATTGGATGTTTCCCTTGGGAAACGTGAAGTGAATCCCATCCATTCAAGAGAAAAGTCCAGTTATAGTCACCAATGCCTTTGTAAGCCTTATTACTCGCTTTAAATGGTTTTATAATCTCATTATTGATTTTAAGTTTAATTTTTTTACATTTTTTGTTAAAACAGATTATAATTGGATGTTTCCCTTGGGAAACGTGAAGCGAATCCCATCCTTTGACAAGAAAAGTCCATTTATAGTCACCAATGCCTTTGAAAGCCTTATTACTCGCTTTAAATGGTTTTATAATCTCGTTATTGATTTTAAGTTGAACTTTTTTGCATTTTTCGTTAAAACAGATTATAATTGGATGTTTCCCTTGGCAAACGTGACGCGAATGCCATCCATTCAAGAGAAAAGTCCAGTTATAGTCACCAATGCCTTTGTAAGCTTTATTACTCGCTTTAAATGGTTTTATAATCTCATTATTGATTTTAAGTTTAATTTTTTTACATTTTTTGTTAAAACAGATTATAATAGGATGTTTCCTTTGAGAAACGTGAAGCGAAACCCATCCATTGACAAGAAAAGTCCATTTATAGTCACCAATGCCTTTGTAAGCCTTATTACTCGCTTTAAATGGTTTTATAATCTCATTATTGATTTTAAGTTTAATTTTTTTACATTTTTTGTTAAAACAGATATAATTGGATGCTTCGCTCGAGAAACGTAAAGCGAATCCCATCCATTGACAAGAAAAGTCCATTTATAGTCACCAATGCCTTTGTAAGCCTTATTACTCGCTTTAAATGGATTTATAATCTCATTATTGATTTTAAGTTTAATTTTTTTACATTTTTTGTTAAAACAGATTATAATAGGATGTTTCCTTTGAGAAACGTGAAGCGAAACCCATCCATTGACAAGAAAAGTCCATTTATAGTCACCAATGCCTTTGAAAGCCTTATTACTCGCTTTAAATGGTTTTATAATCTCATTATTGATTTTAAGTTGAAATTTTTTGCATTTGTCATTAAAACAAATTATAATTGGATGTTTCCCTTGGGAAACGTGAAGCGAATCCCATCCATTGACAAGAAAAGTCCATTTATAGTCACCAATGCCTTTGTAAGCCTTATTACACGCTTTAAATGGTTTTATAATCTCATTATTGATTTTAAGTTTAATTTTTTTACATTTTTTTTAAAACAGATTATAATTGGATGTTTCCTTCGGGAAACGTGAAGCGAATCCCATCCATTCAAGAAAAAAGTCCATTTATAGTCATCAATGCCTTTGTAAGCCTCATTACTCACTTTAAATGGTTTTATAATCTTATTATTGATTTTAAGTTGAATTTTTTTGAATTTTTTGTTAAAACATATTATAATTGGGTGTTTCCCTCGAGAAACGTGAAGCAAATCCCATCCATTGACAAGAAAAGTCCATTTATAGTCACCAATGCCTTTGAAAGCCTTATTACTCGCTTTAAATGGTTTTATAATCTCGTTATTGATTTTAAGTTGAACTTTTTTGCATTTTTCGTTAAAATAGATTATAATTGGATGTTTCCCTTGGGAAACGTGAAGTGAATCCCATCCATTCAAGAGAAAAGTCTAGTTATAGTCACCAATGCCTTTGTAAGCCTTATTACTCGCTTTAAATGGTTTTATAATCTCATTATTGATTTTAAGTTGAACTTTTTTGCATTTTTCCTTAAAACAGATTATAATTGGATGTTTCCCTTGGGAAACGTGAAGCGAATCCCATCCTATGGCAAGAAAAGTCCATTTATAGTCACCAATGCCTTTGAAAGCCTTATTACTCGCTTTAAATGGTTTTATAATCTCGTTATTGATTTTAAGTTGAACTTTTTTGCATTTCTCGTTAAAACAGATTATAATTGGATGTTTCCCTTGGCAAACGTGATGCGAATGCCATCCATTCAAGAGAAAAGTCCAGTTATAGTCACCAATGCCTTTGTAAGCTTTATTACTCGCTTTAAATGGTTTTATAATCTCATTATTGATTTTAAGTTTAATTTTTTTACATTTTTTGTTAAAACAGATTATAATTGGATGTTTTCCTCGAGAAACGTGAAGCGAATCCCATCCTTTGACAAGTAAAGTCCATTGATAGTCACCAATGCCTTTGAAAGCCTTATTACTCGCTTTAAATGGTTTTATAATCTCGTAATTGATTTTAAGTTGAACTTTTTTGCATTCTTCATTAAAACAGATTATAATTGGATGTTTCCCTTGGCAAACGTGAAGCGAATCCCATCCATTCAAGAGAAAAGTCCAGTTATAGTCACCAATGCCTTTGTAAGCCTTATTACTTGCTTTAAATGGTTTTATAATCTCATTATTGATTTTAAGTTCAATTTTTTTACATTTTTTGTTAAAACAGATTATAATAGGATGTTTCCCTCGAGAAACGTGAAGCGAAACCCATCCATTGACAAGAAAAGTCCATTTAAAGTCACCAATGCCTTTGTAAGCCTTATTACTCGCTTTAAATGCTTTTATAATCTCATTATTGATTTTAAGTTGAATTTTTTTGAATTTTTTGTTAAAACAGATTATAATTGGATGTTTCCCTCGGGAAACGTGAAGCGAATCCCATCCATTGACAAGAAAAGTCCATTTATAGTCACCAATGCCTTTGAAAGCCTTATTACTCGCTTTAAATGGTTTTATAATCTCGTTATTGATTTTAAGTTGAAATTTTTTGCATTTGTCATTAAAACAAATTATAATTGGATGTTTCCCTTGGGAAACGTGAAGCGAATCCCATCCATTGACAAGAAAAGTCCATTTATAGTCACCAATGCCTTTGTAAGCCTTATTACACGCTTTAAATGGTTTTATAATCTCATTATTGATTTTAAGTTTAATTTTTTTACATTTTTTTTAAAACAGATTATAATTGGATGTTTCCTTCGGGAAACGTGAAGCGAATCCCATCCATTCAAGAAAAAAGTCCATTTATAGTCATCAATGCCTTTGTAAGCCTCATTACTCACTTTAAATGGTTTTATAATCTTATTATTGATTTTAAGTTGAATTTTTTTGAATTTTTTGTTAAAACATATTATAATTGGGTGTTTCCCTCGAGAAACGTGAAGCAAATCCCATCCATTGACAAGAAAAGTCCATTTATAGTCACCAATGCCTTTGAAAGCCTTATTACTCGCTTTAAATGGTTTTATAATCTCGTTATTGATTTTAAGTTGAACTTTTTTGCATTTTTCGTTAAAATAGATTATAATTGGATGTTTCCCTTGGGAAACGTGAAGTGAATCCCATCCATTCAAGAGAAAAGTCTAGTTATAGTCACCAATGCCTTTGTAAGCCTTATTACTCGCTTTAAATGGTTTTATAATCTCATTATTGATTTTAAGTTTAATTTTTTTACATTTTTTGTTAAAATAGATTATAATTGGATGTTTCCCTCGAGAAATGTGAAGCGAATCCCATCCATTGATAAGAAAAGTCCATTTATAGTCACCAATGCCGTTGAAAGCCTTATTACTCGCTTTAAATGGTTTTATAATCTCATTATTGATTTTAAGTTTAATTTTTTTACATTTTTTCTTAAAACAGATTATAATAGGATGTTTTCCTCGAGAAACGTGAAGCGGAACCCATCCATTGAAAAGAAAGGTCCATTTATAGTCACCAATGCCTTTGTAAGCCTTATTACTCGCTTTAAATGGTTTTATAATCTCATTATTGATTTTAAGTTTAATTTTTTTACATTTTTTGTTAAAACAGATTATAATTGGATGTTTCCCTCGGGAAACGTGAAGCGAATCCCATCCATTGACAAGAAAAGTCCATTTATAGTCACCAATGCCTTTGTAAGCCTTATTACTCGCTTTAAATGGTTTTAGGATCTCGTTATTGATTTTAAGTTGAACTTTTTTGCATTTTTCGTTAAAATAGATTATAATTGGATGTTTCCCTTGGGAAACGTGAAGTGAATCCCATCCATTCAAGAGAAAAGTCCAGTTATAGTCACCAATGCCTTTGTAAGCCTTATTACTCGCTTTAAATGGTTTTATAATCTCATTATTGATTTTAACTTTAATTTTTTTACATTTTTTGTTAAAACAGATTATAATTGGATGTTTCCCTTGGGAAACGTGAAGCGAATCCCATCCTTTGACAAGAAAAGTCCATTTATAGTCACCAATGCCTTTGAAAGCCTTATTACTCGCTTTAAATGGTTTTATAATCTCGTTATTGATTTTAAGTTGAACGTTTTTGTATTTTTCGTTAAAACAGATTATAATTGGATGTTTCCCTTGGCAAACGTGACGCGAATGCCATCCATTCAAGAGAAAAGTCCAGTTATAGTCACCAATGCCTTTGTAAGCTTTATTACTCGCTTTAAATGGTTTTATAATCTCATTCTTGATTTTAAGTTTAATTTTTTTACATTTTTTGTTAAAACAGATTATAATAGGATGTTTCCTTTGAGAAACGTGAAGCGAAACCCATCCATTGACAAGAAAAGTCCATTTATAGTCACCAATGCCTTTGTAAGCCTTATTACTCGCTTTAAATGGTTTTATAATCTCATTATTGATTTTAAGTTTAATTTTTTTACATTTTTTGTTAAAACAGATATAATTGGATGTTTCCCTCGAGAAACGTAAAGCGAATCCCATCCATTGACAAGAAAAGTCCATTTATAGTCACCAATGCCTTTGAAAGCCTTATTACTCGCTTTAAATGGTTTTATAATCTCGTTATTGATTTTAAGTTGAACTTTTTTGCATTTTTCGTTAAAATAGATTATAATTGGATATTTCCCTCGGGAAACGTGAAGCGAATCCCATCCTTTGACAAGTAAAGTCCATTTATAGTCACCAATGCCTTTGTAAGCCTTATTACTCGCTTTAAATGGTTTTATAATCTCGTTATTCATTTTAAGTTGAACTTTTTTGCATTTTTCGTTAAAATAGATTATAATTGGATGTTTCCCTCGGGAAACGTGAAGCGAATCCCATCCTTTGACAAGTAAAGTCCATTTATAGTCACCAATGCCTTTGTAAGCCTTATTACTCGCTTTAAATGGTTTTATAATCTCGTAATTGATTTTAAGTTGAACTTTTTTGCATTTTTCTTTAAAACAGATTATAATTGGATGTTTCCATCGGGAAACGTGAAGCGAATCCCATCCATTGACAAGAAAAGTCCATTTATAGTCACCAATGCCTTTGTAAGCCTTATTACTCGCTTTAAATGGTTTTATAATCTCGTTATTGATTTTAAGTTGAACTTTTTTGCATTTTTCGTTAAAATAGATTATAATTGGATGTTTCCCTCGGGAAACGTGAAGCGAATCCCATCCTTTGACAAGTAAAGTCCATTTATAGTCACCAATGCCTTTGTAAGCCTTATTACACGCTTTAAATGGTTTTATAATCTCATTATTGATTTTAAGTTTAATTTTTTTACATTTTTTTTAAAACAGATTATAATTGGATGTTTCCTTCGGGAAACGTGAAGCGAATCCCATCCATTCAAGAAAAAAGTCCATTTATAGTCATCAATGCCTTTGTAAGCCTCATTACTCACTTTAAATGGTTTTATAATCTTATTATTGATTTTAAGTTGAATTTTTTTGAATTTTTTGTTAAAACATATTATAATTGGGTGTTTTCCTCGAGAAACGTGAAGCAAATCCCATCCATTGACAAGAAAAGTCCATTTATAGTCACCAATGCCTTTGAAAGCCTTATTACTCGCTTTAAATGGTTTTATAATCTCGTTATTGATTTTAAGTTGAACTTTTTTGCATTTTTCGTTAAAATAGATTATAATTGGATGTTTCCCTCGGGAAACGTGAAGCGAATCCCATCCTTTGACAAGTAAAGTCCATTTATAGTCACCAATGCCTTTGTAAGCCTTATTACTCGCTTTAAATGGTTTTATAATCTCGTAATTGATTTTAAGTTGAACTTTTTTGCATTTTTCTTTAAAACAGATTATAATTGGATGTTTCCATCGGGAAACATGAAGCGAATCCCATCCATTGACAAGAAAAGTCCATTTATAGTCACCAATGCCTTTGAAAGCCTTATTACTCGCTTTAAATGGTTTTATAATCTCGTTATTGATTTTAAGTTGAACTTTTTTGCATTTTTCGTTAAAATAGATTATAATTGGATGTTTCCTTAGGGAAACGTGAAGCGAATCCCATCCTTTGACAAGTAAAGTCCATTTATAGTCACCAATGCCTTTGTAAGCCTTATTACTCGCTTTAAATGGTTTTATAATCTCGTAATTGATTTTAAGTTGAACTTTTTTGCATTTTTCTTTAAAACAGATTATAATTGGATGTTTCCATCGGGAAACGTGAAGCGAATCCCATCCATTGACAAGAAAAGTCCATTTATAGTCACCAATGCCTTTGTAAGCCTTATTACTAGCTTTAAATGGTTTTATAATCTCGTTATTGATTTTAAGTTGAACTTTTTTGCATTTTTCGTTAAAATAGATTATAATTGGATGTTTCCCTTGGGAAACGTGAAGTGAATCCCATCCATTCAAGAGAAAAGTCCAGTTATAGTCACCAATGCCTTTGTAAGCCTTATTACTCGCTTTAAATGGTTTTATAATCTCATTATTGATTTTAAGTTTAATTTTTTTACATTTTTTGTTAAAACAGATTATAATTGGATGTTTCCCTCGTGAAACGTGAAGCGAATCCCATCCTTTGACAAGTAAAGTCCATTGATAGTCACCAATGCCTTTGAAAGCCTTATTACTCGCTTTAAATGGTTTTATAATCTCGTAATTGATTTTAAGTTGAACTTTTTTGCATTTTTCATTAAAACAGATTATAATTGGATGTTTCCCTTGGCAAACGTGAAGCGAATCCCATCCATTCAAGAGAAAAGTCCAGTTATAGTCACCAATGCCTTTGTAAGCCTTATTACTTGCTTTAAATGGTTTTATAATCTCATTATTGATTTTAAGTTCAATTTTTTTACATTTTTTGTTAAAACAGATTATAATAGGATGTTTCCCTCGAGAAACGTGAAGCGAAACCCATCCATTGACAAGAAAAGTCCATTTATAGTCACCAATGCCTTTGTAAGCCTTATTACTCGCTTTAAATGGTTTTATAATCTCATTATTGATTTTAAGTTTAATTTTTTTACATTTTTTGTTAAAACAGATTATAATTGGATGTTTCCCTCGGGAAACGTGAAGCGAATCCCATCCATTAACAAGAAAAGTCCATTTATAGTCACCAATGCCTTTGTAAGCCTTATTACTCGCTTTAAATGGTTTTAGGATCTCGTTATTGATTTTAAGTTGAACTTTTTTGCATTTTTCGTTAAAATAGATTATAATTGGATGTTTCCCTTGGGAAACGTGAAGTGAATCCCATCCATTCAAGAGAAAAGTCCAGTTATAGTCACCAATGCCTTTGTAAGCCTTATTACTCGCTTTAAATGGTTTTATAATCTCATTATTGATTTTAAGTTTAATTTTTTTGCATTTTTTGTTAAAACAGATTATAATAGGATGTTTCCTTTGAGAAACGTGAAGCGAAACCCATCCATTGACAAGAAAAGTCCATTTATAGTCACCAATGCCTTTGTAAGCCTTATTACTCGCTTTAAATGGTTTTATAATCTCATTATTGATTTTAAGTTTAATTTTTTTACATTTTTTGTTAAAACAGATATAATTGGATGTTTCCCTCGTGAAACGTGAAGCGAATCCCATCCTTTGACAAGTAAAGTCCATTGATAGTCACCAATGCCTTTGAAAGCCTTATTACTCGCTTTAAATGGTTTTATAATCTCGTAATTGATTTTAAGTTGAACTTTTTTGCATTTTTCATTAAAACAGATTATAATTGGATGTTTCCCTTGGCAAACGTGAAGCGAATCCTATCCATTCAAGAGAAAAGTCCAGTTATAGTCACCAATGCCTTTGTAAGCCTTATTACTTGCTTTAAATGGTTTTATAATCTCATTATTGATTTTAAGTTCAATTTTTTTACATTTTTTGTTAAAACAGATTATAATAGGATTTTTCCCTCGAGAAACGTGAAGCGAAACCCATCCATTGACAAGAAAAGTCCATTTATAGTCACCAATGCCTTTGTAAGCCTTATTACTCGCTTTAAATGGTTTTATAATCTCATTATTGATTTTAAGTTTAATTTTTTTACATTTTTTGTTAAAACAGATTATAATTGGATGTTTCCCTCGGGAAACGTGATGCGAATCCCATCCATTAACAAGAAAAGTCCATTTATAGTCACCAATGCCTTTGTAAGCCTTATTACTCGCTTTAAATGGTTTTAGGATCTCGTTATTGATTTTAAGTTGAACTTTTTTGCATTTTTCGTTAAAATAGATTATAATTGGATGTTTCCCTTGGGAAATATGAAGTGAATCCCATCCATTCAAGAGAAAAGTCCAGTTATAGTCACCAATGCCTTTGTAAGCCTTATTACTCGCTTTAAATGGTTTTATAATCTCATTATTGATTTTAAGTTTAATTTTTTTACATTTTTTGTTAAAACAGATTATAATTGGATGTTTCCCTTGGGAAACGTGAAGCGAATCCCATCCTTTGACAAGAAAAGTCCATTTATAGTCACCAATGCCTTTGAAAGCCTTATTACTCGCTTTAAATGGTTTTATAATCTCGTTATTGATTTTAAGTTGAACTTTTTTGCATTTTTCGTTAAAACAGATTATAATTGGATGTTTCCCTTGGCAAACGTGACGCGAATGCCATCCATTCAAGAGAAAAGTCCAGTTATAGTCACCAATGCCTTTGTAAGCTTTATTACTCGCTTTAAATGGTTTTATAATCTCATTATTGATTTTAAGTTTAATTTTTTACATTTTTGTTAAAACAGATTATAATAGGATGTTTCCTTTGAGAAACGTGAAGCGAAACCCATCCATTGACAAGAAAAGTCCATTTATAGTCACCAATGCCTTTGTAAGCCTTATTACTCGCTTTAAATGGTTTTATAATCTCATTATTGATTTTAAGTTTAATTTTTTTACATTTTTTGTTAAAACAGATATAATTGGATGTTTCCCTCGAGAAACGTAAAGCGAATCCCATCCATTGACAAGAAAAGTCCATTTATAGTCACCAATGCCTTTGTAAGCCTTATTACTCGCTTTAAATGGATTTATAATCTCATTATTGATTTTAAGTTTAATTTTTTTACATTTTTTGTTAAAACAGATTATAATAGGATGTTTCCTTTGAGAAACGTGAAGCGAAACCCATCCATTGACAAGAAAAGTCCATTTATAGTAACCAATGCCTTTGAAAGCCTTATTACTCGCTTTAAATGGTTTTATAATCTCGTTATTGATTTTAAGTTGAACTATTTTTCATTTTTCGTTAAAATAGATTATAATTGGATGTTTCCCTCGGGAAACGGGAAGCGAATCCCATCCTTTGACAAGTAAAGTCCATTTATAGTCACCAATGCCTTTGAAAGCCTTATTACTCGCTTTAAATGGTTTTATAATCTCGTAATTGATTTTAAGTTGAACTTTTTTGCATTTTTCATTAAAACAGGTTATAATTGGATGTTTCCCTTGGGAAACGTGAAGCGAATCCCATCCTTTGACAAGAAAAGTCCATTTATAGTCACCAATGCCTTTGAAAGCCTTATTACTCGCTTTAAATGGTTTTATAATCTCGTTATTGATTTTAAGTTGAACATTTTTGCATTTTTCTTTAAAACAGATTATAATTGGATGTTTCCCTTGGCAAACGTGACGCGAATGCCATCCATTCAAGAGAAAAGTCCAGTTATAGTCACCAATGCCTTTGTAAGCTTTATTACTCGCTTTAAATGGTTTTATAATCTCATTATTGATTTTAAGTTTAATTTTTTTACATTTTTTGTTAAAACAGATTATAATAGGATGTTTCCTTTGAGAAACGTGAAGCGAAACCCATCCATTGACAAGAAAAGTCCATTTATAGTCACCAATGCCTTTGTAAGCCTTATTACTCGCTTTAAATGGTTTTATAATCTCATTATTGATTTTAAGTTTAATTTTTTTACATTTTTTGGTAAAACAGATATAATTGGATGTTTCCCTCGAGAAACGTAAAGCGAATCCCATCCATTGACAAGAAAAGTCCATTTATAGTCACCAATGCCTTTGTAAGCCTTATTACTCGCTTTAAATGGATTTATAATCTCATTATTGATTTTAAGTTTAATTTTTTTACATTTTTCGTTAAAACAGATTATAATAGGATGTTTCCTTTGAGAAACGTCAAGCGAAACCCATCCATTGACAAGAAAAGTCTATTTATAGTCACCAATGCCTTTGAAAGCCTTATTACTCGCTTTAAATGGTTTTATAATCTCGTTATTGATTTTAAGTTGAACTATTTTTCATTTTTCGTTAAAATAGATTATAATTGGATGTTTCCCTCGGGAAACGTGAAGCGAATCCCATCCTTTGACAAGTAAAGTCCATTTATAGTCACCAATGCCTTTGTAAGCCTTATTACTCGCTTTAAATGGTTTTATAATCTCGTAATTGATTTTAAGTTGAACTTTTTTGCATTTTTCTTTAAAACAGATTATAATTGGATGTTTCCATCGGGAAACGTGAAGCGAATCCCATCCATTGACAAGAAAAGTCCATTTATAGTCACCAATGCCTTTGTAAGCCTTATTACTCGCTTTAAATGGTTTTATAATCTCGTTATTGATTTTAAGTTGAACTTTTTTGCATTTTTCATTAAAATAGATTATAATTGGATGTTTCCCTTGGGAAACGTGAAGTGAATCCCATCCATTCAAGAGAAAACTCCAGTTATAGTCACCAATGCCTTTGTAAGCCTTATTACTCGCTTTAAATGGTTTTATAATCTCATTATTGATTTTAAGTTCAATTTTTTTACATTTTTTGTTAAAACAGATTATAATTGGATGTTTCCCTCGAGAAACGTGAAGCGAATCCCATCCTTTGACAAGTAAAGTCCATTGATAGTCACCAATGCCTTTGAAAGCCTTATTACTCGCTTTAAATGGTTTTATAATCTCGTAATTGATTTTAAGTTGAACTTTTTTGCATTTTTCATTAAAACAGATTATAATTGGATGTTTCCCTTGGCAAACGTGAAGCGAATCCCATCCATTCAAGAGAAAAGTCCAGTTATAGTCACCAATGCCTTTGTAAGCCTTATTACTTGCTTTAAATGGTTTTATAATCTCATTATTGATTTTAAGTTCAATTTTTTTACATTTTTTGTTAAAACAGATTATAATAGGATGTTTCCCTCGAGAAACGTGAAGCGAAACCCATCCATTGACAAGAAAAGTCCATTTAAAGTCACCAATGCCTTTGTAAGCCTTATTACTCGCTTTAAATGCTTTTATAATCTCATTAATGATTTTAAGTTGAATTTTTTTGAATTTTTTGTTAAAACAGATTATAATTGGATGTTTCCCTCGGGAAACGTGAAGCGAATCCCATCCATTGACAAGAAAAGTCCATTTATAGTCACCAATGCCTTTGAAAGCCTTATTACTCGCTTTAAATGGTTTTATAATCTCGTTATTGATTTTAAGTTGAACTTTTTTGCATTTTTCATTAAAATAGATTATAATTGGATGTTTCCCTTGGGAAACGTGAAGTGAATCCCATCCATTCAAGAGAAAAGTCCAGTTATAGTCACCAATGCCTTTGTAAGCCTTATTACTCGCTTTAAATGGTTTTATAATCTCATTATTGATTTTAAGTTCAATTTTTTTACATTTTTTGTTAAAACAGATTATAATTGGATGTTTCCCTCGAGAAACGTGAAGCGAATCCCATCCTTTGACAAGTAAAGTCCATTGATAGTCACCAATGCCTTTGAAAGCCTTATTACTCGCTTTAAATGGTTTTATAATCTCGTAATTGATTTTAAGTTGAACTTTTTTGCATTTTTCATTAAAACAGATTATAATTGGATGTTTCCCTTGGCAAACGTGAAGCGAATCCCATCCATTCAAGAGAAAAGTCCAGTTATAGTCACCAATGCCTTTGTAAGCCTTATTACTTGCTTTAAATGGTTTTATAATCTCATTATTGATTTTAAGTTCAATTTTTTTACATTTTTTGTTAAAACAGATTATAATAGGATGTTTCCCTCGAGAAACGTGAAGCGAAACCCATCCATTGACAAGAAAAGTCCATTTAAAGTCACCAATGCCTTTGTAAGCCTTATTACTCGCTTTAAATGCTTTTATAATCTCATTATTGATTTTAAGTTGAATTTTTTTGAATTTTTTGTTAAAACAGATTATAATTGGATGTTTCCCTCGGGAAACGTGAAGCGAATCCCATCCATTGACAAGAAAAGTCCATTTATAGTCACCAATGCCTTTGAAAGCCTTATTACTCGCTTTAAATGGTTTTATAATCTCGTAATTGATTTTAAGTTGAACTTTTTTGCATTTTTCCTTAAAACAGATTATAATTGGATGTTTCCCTTGGGAAACGTGAAGCGAATCCCATCCTTTGACAAGAAAAGTCCATTTATAGTCACCAATGCCTTTGAAAGCCTTATTACTCGCTTTAAATGGTTTTATAATCTCGTTATTGATTTTAAGTTGAACTTTTTTGCATTTCTCGTTAAAACAGATTATAATTGGATGTTTCCCTTGGCAAACGTGATGCGAATGCCATCCATTCAAGAGAAAAGTCCAGTTATAGTCACCAATGCCTTTGTAAGCTTTATTACTCGCTTTAAATGGTTTTATAATCTCATTATTGATTTTAAGTTTAATTTTTTTACATTTTTTGTTAAAACAGATTATAATTGGATGTTTTCCTCGAGAAACGTGAAGCGAATCCCATCCTTTGACAAGTAAAGTCCATTGATAGTCACCAATGCCTTTGAAAGCCTTATTACTCGCTTTAAATGGTTTTATAATCTCGTAATTGATTTTAAGTTGAACTTTTTTGCATTCTTCATTAAAACAGATTATAATTGGATGTTTCCCTTGGCAAACGTGAAGCGAATCCCATCCATTCAAGAGAAAAGTCCAGTTATAGTCACCAATGCCTTTGTAAGCCTTATTACTTGCTTTAAATGGTTTTATAATCTCATTATTGATTTTAAGTTCAATTTTTTTACATTTTTTGTTAAAACAGATTATAATAGGATGTTTCCCTCGAGAAACGTGAAGCGAAACCCATCCATTGACAAGAAAAGTCCATTTAAAGTCACCAATGCCTTTGTAAGCCTTATTACTCGCTTTAAATGCTTTTATAATCTCATTATTGATTTTAAGTTGAATTTTTTTGAATTTTTTGTTAAAACAGATTATAATTGGATGTTTCCCTCGGGAAACGTGAAGCGAATCCCATCCATTGACAAGAAAAGTCCATTTATAGTCACCAATGCCTTTGAAAGCCTTATTACTCGCTTTAAATGGTTTTATAATCTCGTTATTGATTTTAAGTTGAAATTTTTTGCATTTGTCATTAAAACAAATTATAATTGGATGTTTCCCTTGGGAAACGTGAAGCGAATCCCATCCATTGACAAGAAAAGTCCATTTATAGTCACCAATGCCTTTGTAAGCCTTATTACACGCTTTAAATGGTTTTATAATCTCATTATTGATTTTAAGTTTAATTTTTTTACATTTTTTTTAAAACAGATTATAATTGGATGTTTCCTTCGGGAAACGTGAAGCGAATCCCATCCATTCAAGAAAAAAGTCCATTTATAGTCATCAATGCCTTTGTAAGCCTCATTACTCACTTTAAATGGTTTTATAATCTTATTATTGATTTTAAGTTGAATTTTTTTGAATTTTTTGTTAAAACATATTATAATTGGGTGTTTCCCTCGAGAAACGTGAAGCAAATCCCATCCATTGACAAGAAAAGTCCATTTATAGTCACCAATGCCTTTGAAAGCCTTATTACTCGCTTTAAATGGTTTTATAATCTCGTTATTGATTTTAAGTTGAACTTTTTTGCATTTTTCGTTAAAATAGATTATAATTGGATGTTTCCCTTGGGAAACGTGAAGTGAATCCCATCCATTCAAGAGAAAAGTCTAGTTATAGTCACCAATGCCTTTGTAAGCCTTATTACTCGCTTTAAATGGTTTTATAATCTCATTATTGATTTTAAGTTTAATTTTTTTACATTTTTTGTTAAAATAGATTATAATTGGATGTTTCCCTCGAGAAATGTGAAGCGAATCCCATCCATTGATAAGAAAAGTCCATTTATAGTCACCAATGCCGTTGAAAGCCTTATTACTCGCTTTAAATGGTTTTATAATCTCATTATTGATTTTAAGTTTAATTTTTTTACATTTTTTCTTAAAACAGATTATAATAGGATGTTTTCCTCGAGAAACGTGAAGCGGAACCCATCCATTGAAAAGAAAGGTCCATTTATAGTCACCAATGCCTTTGTAAGCCTTATTACTCGCTTTAAATGGTTTTATAATCTCATTATTGATTTTAAGTTTAATTTTTTTACATTTTTTGTTAAAACAGATTATAATTGGATGTTTCCCTCGGGAAACGTGAAGCGAATCCCATCCATTGACAAGAAAAGTCCATTTATAGTCACCAATGCCTTTGTAAGCCTTATTACTCGCTTTAAATGGTTTTAGGATCTCGTTATTGATTTTAAGTTGAACTTTTTTGCATTTTTCGTTAAAATAGATTATAATTGGATGTTTCCCTTGGGAAACATGAAGTGAATCCCATCCATTCAAGAGAAAAGTCCAGTTATAGTCACCAATGCCTTTGTAAGCCTTATTACTCGCTTTAAATGGTTTTATAATCTCATTATTGATTTTAAGTTTAATTTTTTTACATTTTTTGTTAAAACAGATTATAATTGGATGTTTCCCTTGGGAAACGTGAAGCGAATCCCATCCTTTGACAAGAAAAGTCCATTTATAGTCACCAATGCCTTTGAAAGCCTTATTACTCGCTTTAAATGGTTTTATAATCTCGTTATTGATTTTAAGTTGAACGTTTTTGTATTTTTCGTTAAAACAGATTATAATTGGATGTTTCCCTTGGCAAACGTGACGCGAATGCCATCCATTCAAGAGAAAAGTCCAGTTATAGTCACCAATGCCTTTGTAAGCTTTATTACTCGCTTTAAATGGTTTTATAATCTCATTCTTGATTTTAAGTTTAATTTTTTTACATTTTTTGTTAAAACAGATTATAATAGGATGTTTCCTTTGAGAAACGTGAAGCGAAACCCATCCATTGACAAGAAAAGTCCATTTATAGTCACCAATGCCTTTGTAAGCCTTATTACTCGCTTTAAATGGTTTTATAATCTCATTATTGATTTTAAGTTTAATTTTTTTACATTTTTTGTTAAAACAGATATAATTGGATGTTTCCCTCGAGAAACGTAAAGCGAATCCCATCCATTGACAAGAAAAATCCATTTATAGTCACCAATGCCTTTGAAAGCCTTATTACTCGCTTTAAATGGTTTTATAATCTCGTTATTGATTTTAAGTTGAACTTTTTTGCATTTTTCGTTAAAATAGATTATAATTGGATGTTTCCCTCGGGAAACGTGAAGCGAATCCCATCCTTTGACAAGTAAAGTCCATTTATAGTCACCAATGCCTTTGTAAGCCTTATTACTCGCTTTAAATGGTTTTATAATCTCGTTATTCATTTTAAGTTGAACTTTTTTGCATTTTTCGTTAAAATAGATTATAATTGGATGTTTCCCTCGGGAAACGTGAAGCGAATCCCATCCTTTGACAAGTAAAGTCCATTTATAGTCACCAATGCCTTTGTAAGCCTTATTACTCGCTTTAAATGGTTTTATAATCTCGTAATTGATTTTAAGTTGAACTTTTTTGCATTTTTCTTTAAAACAGATTATAATTGGATGTTTCCATCGGGAAACGTGAAGCGAATCCCATCCATTGACAAGAAAAGTCCATTTATAGTCACCAATGCCTTTGTAAGCCTTATTACTCGCTTTAAATGGTTTTATAATCTCGTTATTGATTTTAAGTTGAACTTTTTTGCATTTTTCGTTAAAATAGATTATAATTGGATGTTTCCCTCGGGAAACGTGAAGCGAATCCCATCCTTTGACAAGTAAAGTCCATTTATAGTCACCAATGCCTTTGTAAGCCTTATTACACGCTTTAAATGGTTTTATAATCTCATTATTGATTTTAAGTTTAATTTTTTTACATTTTTTTTAAAACAGATTATAATTGGATGTTTCCTTCGGGAAACGTGAAGCGAATCCCATCCATTCAAGAAAAAAGTCCATTTATAGTCATCAATGCCTTTGTAAGCCTCATTACTCACTTTAAATGGTTTTATAATCTTATTATTGATTTTAAGTTGAATTTTTTTGAATTTTTTGTTAAAACATATTATAATTGGGTGTTTTCCTCGAGAAACGTGAAGCAAATCCCATCCATTGACAAGAAAAGTCCATTTATAGTCACCAATGCCTTTGAAAGCCTTATTACTCGCTTTAAATGGTTTTATAATCTCGTTATTGATTTTAAGTTGAACTTTTTTGCATTTTTCGTTAAAATAGATTATAATTGGATGTTTCCCTCGGGAAACGTGAAGCGAATCCCATCCTTTGACAAGTAAAGTCCATTTATAGTCACCAATGCCTTTGTAAGCCTTATTACTCGCTTTAAATGGTTTTATAATCTCGTAATTGATTTTAAGTTGAACTTTTTTGCATTTTTCTTTAAAACAGATTATAATTGGATGTTTCCACCGGGAAACGTGAAGCGAATCCCATCCATTGACAAGAAAAGTCCATTTATAGTCACCAATGCCTTTGAAAGCCTTATTACTCGCTTTAAATGGTTTTATAATCTCGTTATTGATTTTAAGTTGAACTTTTTTGCATTTTTCGTTAAAATAGATTATAATTGGATGTTTCCTTAGGGAAACGTGAAGCGAATCCCATCCTTTGACAAGTAAAGTCCATTTATAGTCACCAATGCCTTTGTAAGCCTTATTACTCGCTTTAAATGGTTTTATAATCTCGTAATTGATTTTAAGTTGAACTTTTTTGCATTTTTCTTTAAAACAGATTATAATTGGATGTTTCCATCGGGAAACGTGAAGCGAATCCCATCCATTGACAAGAAAAGTCCATTTATAGTCACCAATGCCTTTGTAAGCCTTATTACTCGCTTTAAATGGTTTTATAATCTCGTTATTGATTTTAAGTTGAACTTTTTTGCATTTTTCGTTAAAATAGATTATAATTGGATGTTTCCCCTGGGAAACGTGAAGTGAATCCCATCCATTCAAGAGGAAAGTCCAGTTATAGTCACCAATGCCTTTGTAAGCCTTATTACTCGCTTTAAATGGTTTTATAATCTCATTATTGATTTTAAGTTTAATTTTTTTACATTTTTTGTTAAAACAGATTATAATTGGATGTTTCCCTCGTGAAACGTGAAGCGAATCCCATCCTTTGACAAGTAAAGTCCATTGATAGTCACCAATGCCTTTGAAAGCCTTATTACTCGCTTTAAATGGTTTTATAATCTCGTAATTGATTTTAAGTTGAACTTTTTTGCATTTTTCATTAAAACAGATTATAATTGGATGTTTCCCTTGGCAAACGTGAAGCGAATCCCATCCATTCAAGAGAAAAGTCCAGTTATAGTCACCAATGCCTTTGTAAGCCTTATTACTTGCTTTAAATGGTTTTATAATCTCATTATTGATTTTAAGTTCAATTTTTTTACATTTTTTGTTAAAACAGATTATAATAGGATGTTTCCCTCGAGAAACGTGAAGCGAAACCCATCCATTGACAAGAAAAGTCCATTTATAGTCACCAATGCCTTTGTAAGCCTTATTACTCGCTTTAAATGGTTTTATAATCTCATTATTGATTTTAAGTTTAATTTTTTTACATTTTTTGTTAAAACAGATTATAATTGGATGTTTCCCTTGGGAAACGTGAAGCGAATCCCATCCATTAACAAGAAAAGTCCATTTATAGTCACCAATGCCTTTGTAAGCCTTATTACTCGCTTTAAATGGTTTTAGGATCTCGTTATTGATTTTAAGTTGAACTTTTTTGCATTTTTCGTTAAAATAGATTATAATTGGATGTTTCCCTTGGGAAACGTGAAGTGAATCCCATCCATTCAAGAGAAAAGTCCAGTTATAGTCACCAATGCCTTTGTAAGCCTTATTACTCGCTTTAAATGGTTTTATAATCTCATTATTGATTTTAAGTTTAATTTTTTTACATTTTTTGTTAAAACAGATTATAATAGGATGTTTCCTTTGAGAAACGTGAAGCGAAACCCATCCATTGACAAGAAAAGTCCATTTATAGTCACCAATGCCTTTGTAAGCCTTATTACTCGCTTTAAATGGTTTTATAATCTCATTATTGATTTTAAGTTTAATTTTTTTACATTTTTTGTTAAAACAGATATAATTGGATGTTTCCCTCGTGAAACGTGAAGCGAATCCCATCCTTTGACAAGTAAAGTCCATTGATAGTCACCAATGCCTTTGAAAGCCTTATTACTCGCTTTAAATGGTTTTATAATCTCGTAATTGATTTTAAGTTGAACTTTTTTGCATTTTTCATTAAAACAGATTATAATTGGATGTTTCCCTTGGCAAACGTGAAGCGAATCCTATCCATTCAAGAGAAAAGTCCAGTTATAGTCACCAATGCCTTTGTAAGCCTTATTACTTGCTTTAAATGGTTTTATAATCTCATTATTGATTTTAAGTTCAATTTTTTTACATTTTTTGTTAAAACAGATTATAATAGGATTTTTCCCTCGAGAAACGTGAAGCGAAACCCATCCATTGACAAGAAAAGTCCATTTATAGTCACCAATGCCTTTGTAAGCCTTATTACTCGCTTTAAATGGTTTTATAATCTCATTATTGATTTTAAGTTTAATTTTTTTACATTTTTTGTTAAAACAGATTATAATTGGATGTTTCCCTCGGGAAACGTGATGCGAATCCCATCCATTAACAAGAAAAGTCCATTTATAGTCACCAATGCCTTTGTAAGCCTTATTACTCGCTTGAAATGGTTTTAGGATCTCGTTATTGATTTTAAGTTGAACTTTTTTGCATTTTTCGTTAAAATAGATTATAATTGGATGTTTCCCTTGGGAAACGTGAAGTGAATCCCATCCATTCAAGAGAAAAGTCCAGTTATAGTCACCAATGCCTTTGTAAGCCTTATTACTCGCTTTAAATGGTTTTATAATCTCATTATTGATTTTAAGTTTAATTTTTTTACATTTTTTGTTAAAACAGATTATAATTGGATGTTTCCCTTGGGAAACGTGAAGCGAATCCCATCCTTTGACAAGAAAAGTCCATTTATAGTCACCAATGCCTTTGAAAGCCTTATTACTCGCTTTAAATGGTTTTATAATCTCGTTATTGATTTTAAGTTGAACTTTTTTGCATTTTTCGTTAAAACAGATTATAATTGGATGTTTCCCTTGGCAAACGTGACGCGAATGCCATCCATTCAAGAGAAAAGTCCAGTTATAGTCACCAATGCCTTTGTAAGCTTTATTACTCGCTTTAAATGGTTTTATAATCTCATTATTGATTTTAAGTTTAATTTTTTTACATTTTTTGTTAAAACAGATTATAATAGGATGTTTCCTTTGAGAAACGTGAAGCGAAACCCATCCATTGACAAGAAAAGTCCATTTATAGTCACCAATGCCTTTGTAAGCCTTATTACTCGCTTTAAATGGTTTTATAATCTCATTATTGATTTTAAGTTTAATTTTTTTACATTTTTTGTTAAAACAGATATAATTGGATGTTTCCCTCGAGAAACGTAAAGCGAATCCCATCCATTGACAAGAAAAGTCCATTTATAGTCACCAATGCCTTTGTAAGCCTTATTACTCGCTTTAAATGGATTTATAATCTCATTATTGATTTTAAGTTTAATTTTTTTACATTTTTTGTTAAAACAGATTATAATAGGATGTTTCCTTTGAGAAACGTGAAGCGAAACCCATCCATTGACAAGAAAAGTCCATTTATAGTAACCAATGCCTTTGAAAGCCTTATTACTCGCTTTAAATGGTTTTATAATCTCGTTATTGATTTTAAGTTGAACTATTTTTCATTTTTCGTTAAAATAGATTATAATTGGATGTTTCCCTCGGGAAACGTGAAGCGAATCCCATCCTTTGACAAGTAAAGTCCATTTATAGTCACCAATGCCTTTGAAAGCCTTATTACTCGCTTTAAATGGTTTTATAATCTCGTAATTGATTTTAAGTTGAACTTTTTTGCATTTTTCATTAAAACAGGTTATAATTGGATGTTTCCCTTGGGAAACGTGAAGCGAATCCCATCCTTTGACAAGAAAAGTCCATTTATAGTCACCAATGCCTTTGAAAGCCTTATTACTCGCTTTAAATGGTTTTATAATCTCGTTATTGATTTTAAGTTGAACTTTTTTGCATTTTTCGTTAAAACAGATTATAATTGGATGTTTCCCTTGGCAAACGTGACGCGAATGCCATCCATTCAAGAGAAAAGTCCAGTTATAGTCACCAATGCCTTTGTAAGCTTTATTACTCGCTTTAAATGGTTTTATAATCTCATTATTGATTTTAAGTTTAATTTTTTTACATTTTTTGTTAAAACAGATTATAATAGGATGTTTCCTTTGAGAAACGTGAAGCGAAACCCATCCATTGACAAGAAAAGTCCATTTATAGTCACCAATGCCTTTGTAAGCCTTATTACTCGCTTTAAATGGTTTTATAATCTCATTATTGATTTTAAGTTTAATTTTTTTACATTTTTTGGTAAAACAGATATAATTGGATGTTTCCCTCGAGAAACGTAAAGCGAATCCCATCCATTGACAAGAAAAGTCCATTTATAGTCACCAATGCCTTTGTAAGCCTTATTACTCGCTTTAAATGGATTTATAATCTCATTATTGATTTTAAGTTTAATTTTTTTACATTTTTCGTTAAAACAGATTATAATAGGATGTTTCCTTTGAGAAACGTCAAGCGAAACCCATCCATTGACAAGAAAAGTCTATTTATAGTCACCAATGCCTTTGAAAGCCTTATTACTCGCTTTAAATGGTTTTATAATCTCGTTATTGATTTTAAGTTGAACTATTTTTCATTTTTCGTTAAAATAGATTATAATTGGATGTTTCCCTCGGGAAACGTGAAGCGAATCCCATCCTTTGACAAGTAAAGTCCATTTATAGTCACCAATGCCTTTGTAAGCCTTATTACTCGCTTTAAATGGTTTTATAATCTCGTAATTGATTTTAAGTTGAACTTTTTTGCATTTTTCTTTAAAACAGATTATAATTGGATGTTTCCATCGGGAAACGTGAAGCGAATCCCATCCATTGACAAGAAAAGTCCATTTATAGTCACCAATGCCTTTGTAAGCCTTATTACTCGCTTTAAATGGTTTTATAATCTCGTTATTGATTTTAAGTTGAACTTTTTTGCATTTTTCATTAAAATAGATTATAATTGGATGTTTCCCTTGGGAAACGTGAAGTGAATCCCATCCATTCAAGAGAAAAGTCCAGTTATAGTCACCAATGCCTTTGTAAGCCTTATTACTCGCTTTAAATGGTTTTATAATCTCATTATTGATTTTAAGTTCAATTTTTTTACATTTTTTGTTAAAACAGATTATAATTGGATGTTTCCCTCGAGAAACGTGAAGCGAATCCCATCCTTTGACAAGTAAAGTCCATTGATAGTCACCAATGCCTTTGAAAGCCTTATTACTCGCTTTAAATGGTTTTATAATCTCGTAATTGATTTTAAGTTGAACTTTTTTGCATTTTTCATTAAAACAGATTATAATTGGATGTTTCCCTTGGCAAACGTGAAGCGAATCCCATCCATTCAAGAGAAAAGTCCAGTTATAGTCACCAATGCCTTTGTAAGCCTTATTACTTGCTTTAAATGGTTTTATAATCTCATTATTGATTTTAAGTTCAATTTTTTTACATTTTTTGTTAAAACAGATTATAATAGGATGTTTCCCTCGAGAAACGTGAAGCGAAACCCATCCATTGACAAGAAAAGTCCATTTAAAGTCACCAATGCCTTTGTAAGCCTTATTACTCGCTTTAAATGCTTTTATAATCTCATTATTGATTTTAAGTTGAATTTTTTTGAATTTTTTGTTAAAACAGATTATAATTGGATGTTTCCCTCGGGAAACGTGAAGCGAATCCCATCCATTGACAAGAAAAGTCCATTTATAGTCACCAATGCCTTTGAAAGCCTTATTACTCGCTTTAAATGGTTTTATAATCTCGTTATTGATTTTAAGTTGAAATTTTTTGCATTTGTCATTAAAACAAATTATAATTGGATGTTTCCCTTGGGAAACGTGAAGCAAATCCCATCCATTGACAAGAAAAGTCCATTTATAGTCACCAATGCCTTTGTAAGCCTTATTACACGCTTTAAATGGCTTTATAATCTCATTATTGATTTTAAGTTTAATTTTTTTACATTTTTTGTTAAAACAGATTATAATTGGATGTTTCCTTCGGGAAACGTGAAGCGAATCCCATCCATTCAAGAAAAAAGTCCATTTATAGTCATCAATGCCTTTGTAAGCCTCATTACTCACTTTAAATGGTTTTATAATCTTATTATTGATTTTAAGTTGAATTTTTTTGAATTTTTTGTTAAAACATATTATAATTGGGTGTTTCCCTCGTGAAACGTGAAGCAAATCCCATCCATTGACAAGAAAAGTCCATTTATAGTCACCAATGCCTTTGAAAGCCTTATTACTCGCTTTAAATGGTTTTATAATCTCGTTATTGATTTTAAGTTGAACTTTTTTGCATTTTTCGTTAAAATAGATTATAATTGGATGTTTCCCTTGGGAAACGTGAAGTGAATCCCATCCATTCAAGAGAAAAGTCTAGTTATAGTCACCAATGTCTTTGTAAGCCTTATTACTCGCTTTAAATGGTTTTATAATCTCATTATTGATTTTAAGTTTAATTTTTTTACATTTTTTGTTAAAACAGATTATAATTGGATGTTTCCCTCGGGAAACGTGAAGCGAATCCCATCCATTGACAAGAAAAGTCCATTTATAGTCACCAATGCCTTTGTAAGCCTTATTACTCGCTTTAAATGGTTTTAGGATCTCGTTGTTGATTTTAAGTTGAACTTTTTTGCATTTTTCGTTAAAATAGATTATAATTGGATGTTTCCCTTGGGAAACGTGAAGTGAATCCCATCCATTCAAGAGAAAAGTCCAGTTATAGTCACCAATGCCTTTGTAAGCCTTATTACTCGCTTTAAATGGTTTTATAATCTCATTATTGATTTCAAGTTTAATTTTTTTACATTTTTTGTTAAAACAGATTATAATTGGATGTTTCCCTTGGGAAACGTGAAGCGAATCCCATCCTCTGACAAGAAAAGTCCATTTATAGTCACCAATGCCTTTGAAAGCCTTATTACTCGCTTTAAATTGTTTTATAATCTCGTTATTGATTTTAAGTTGAACTTTTTTGTATTTTTCGTTAAAACAGATTATAATTGGATGTTTCCCTTGGCAAACGTGACGCGAATGCCATCCATTCAAGAGAAAAGTCCAGTTATAGTCACCAATGCCTTTGTAAGCTTTATTACTCGCTTTAAATGGTTTTATAATCTCATTCTTGATTTTAAGTTTAATTTTTTTACATTTTTTGTTAAAACAGATTATAATAGGATGTTTCCTTTGAGAAACGTGAAGCGAAACCCATCCATTGACAAGAAAAGTCCATTTATAGTCACCAATGCCTTTGTAAGCCTTATTACTCGCTTTAAATGGTTTTATAATCTCGTAATTGATTTTAAGTTGAACTTTTTTGCATTTTTCATTAAAACAGGTTATAATTGGATGTTTCCCTTGGGAAACGTGAAGCGAATCCCATCCTTTGACAAGAAAAGTCCATTTATAGTCACCAATGCCTTTGAAAGCCTTATTACTCGCTTTAAATGGTTTTATAATCTCGTTATTGATTTTAAGTTGAACTATTTTTCATTTTTCGTTAAAATAGATTATAATTGGATGTTTCCCTCGGGAAACGTGAAGCGAATCCCATCCTTTGACAAGTAAAGTCCATTTATAGTCACCAATGCCTTTGAAAGCCTTATTACTCGCTTTAAATGGTTTTATAATCTCGTAATTGATTTTAAGTCGAACTTTTTTGCATTTTTCATTAAAACAGGTTATAATTGGATGTTTCCCTTGGAAAACGTGACGCGAATGCCATCCATTCAAGAGAAAAGTCCAGTTATAGTCACCAATGCCTTTGTAAGCCTTATTACTTGCTTTAAATGGTTTTATAATCTCATTATTGATTTTAAGTTTAATTTTTTTACATTTTTTGTTAAAACAGATTATAATAGGATGTTTCCTTTGAGAAACGTGAAGCGAAACCCATCCATTGACAAGAAAAGTCCATTTATAGTCACCAATGCCTTTGTAAGCCTTATTACTCGCTTTAAATGGTTTTATAATCTCGTTATTGATTTTAAGTTGAACTTTTTTGTATTTTTCGTTAAAACAGATTATAATTGGATGTTTCCCTTGGCAAACGTGACGCGAATGCCATCCATTCAAGAGAAAAGTCCAGTTATAGTCACCAATGCCTTTGTAAGCTTTATTACTCGCTTTAAATGGTTTTATAATCTCATTATTGATTTTAAGTTTAATTTTTTTACATTTTTTGTTAAAACAGATAATAATTGGATGTTTCCCTTGGGAAACGTGAAGCGAATCCCATCCTTTGACAAGAAAAGTCCATTTATAGTCACCAATGCCTTTGAAAGCCTTATTACTCGCTTTAAATGGTTTTATAATCTCGTTATTGATTTTAAGTTGAACTTTTTTGTATTTTTCGTTAAAACAGATTATAATTGGATGTTTCCCTTGGCAAACGTGACGCGAATGCCATCCATTCAAGAGAAAAGTCCAGTTATAGTCACCAATGCCTTTGTAAGCTTTATTACTCGCTTTAAATGGATTTATAATCTCATTATTGATTTTAAGTTTAATTTTTTTACATTTTTCGTTAAAACAGATTATAATTGGATGTTTCCCTTGGGAAACACGAAGCGAAACCCATCCATTGACAAGAAAAGTCCATTTATAGTCACCAATGCCTTTGAAAGCCTTATTACTCGCTTTAAATGGTTTTATAATCTCGTTATTGATTTTAAGTTGAACTTTTTTGCATTTTTCGTTAAAACAGATATAATTGGATGTTTCCCTCGTGAAACGTGAAGCGAATCCCATCCTTTGACAAGTAAAGTCCATTGATAGTCACCAATGCCTTTGAAAGCCTTATTACTCGCTTTAAATGGTTTTATAATCTCGTAATTGATTTTAAGTTGAACTTTTTTGCATTTTTCATTAAAACAGATTATAATTGGATGTTTCCCTTGGCAAACGTGAAGTGAATCCCATCCATTCAAGAGAAAAGTCCAGTTATAGTCACGAATGCCTTTGTAAGCCTTATTACTTGCTTTAAATGGTTTTATAATCTCATTATTGATTTTAAGTTCAATTTTTTTACATTTTTTGTTAAAACAGATTATAATAGGATGTTTCCCTCGAGAAACGTGAAGCGAAACCCATCCATTGACAAGAAAAGTTTATTTATAGTCACCAATGCCTTTGTAAG
This sequence comes from Theobroma cacao, assembly GCF_053813885.1. Taxonomy (NCBI): domain Eukaryota; kingdom Viridiplantae; phylum Streptophyta; class Magnoliopsida; order Malvales; family Malvaceae; genus Theobroma; species Theobroma cacao. The sequence continues at coordinate 25,364,032 of NC_142647.1, forward strand.
CCTTATTACTCGCTTTAAATGGTTTTATAATCTCATTATTGATTTTAAGTTTAATTTTTTTACATTTTTTGTTAAAACAGATTATAATAGGATGTTTCCTTTGAGAAACGTGAAGCGAAACCCATCCATTGACAAGAAAAGTCCATTTATAGTCACCAATGCCTTTGAAAGCCTTATTACTCGCTTTAAATGGTTTTATAATCTCGTTATTGATTTTAAGTTGAACTCTTTTGCATTTTTCGTTAAAATAGATTATAATTGGATGTTTCCCTCGGGAAACGTGAAGCGAATCCCATCCTTTGACAAGTAAAGTCCATTTATAGTCACCAATGCCTTTGTAAGCCTTATTACTCGCTTTAAATGGTTTTATAATCTCGTAATTGATTTTAAGTTAAACTTTTTTGCATTTTTCTTTAAAACAGATTATAATTGGATGTTTCCATCGGGAAACGTGAAGCGAATCCCATTCATTGACAAGAAAAGTCCATTTATAGTCACCAATGCCTTTGTAAGCCTTATTACTCGCTTTAAATGGTTTTATAATCTCGTTATTGATTTTAAGTTGAACTTTTTTGCATTTTTCGTTAAAATAGATTATAATTGGATGTTTCCCTTGGGAAACGTGAAGTGAATCCCATCCATTCAAGAGAAAAGTCCAGTTATAGTCACCAATGCCTTTGTAAGCCTTATTACTCGCTTTAAATGGTTTTATAATCTCATTATTGATTTTAAGTTTAATTTTTTTACATTTTTTGTTAAAACAGATTATAATTGGATGTTTCCCTCGTGAAACGTGAAGTGAATCCCATCCTTTGACAAGTAAAGTCCATTGATAGTCACCAATGCCTTTGAAAGCCTTATTACTCGCTTTAAATGGTTTTATAATCTCGTAATTGATTTTAAGTTGAACTTTTTTGTATTTTTCATTAAAACAGATTATAATTGGATGTTTCCCTTGGCAAACGTGAAGCGAATCCCATCCATTCAAGAGAAAAGTCCAGTTATAGTCACCAATGCCTTTGTAAGCCTTATTACTTGCTTTAAATGGTTTTATAATCTCATTATTGATTTTAAGTTCAATTTTTTTACATTTTTTGTTAAAACATATTATAATAGGATGTTTCCCTCGAGAAACGTGAAGCGAAACCCATCCATTGACAAGAAAAGTCCATTTATAGTCACCAATGCCTTTGTAAGCCTTATTACTCGCTTTAAATGGTTTTATAATCTGATTATTGATTTTAAGTTTAATTTTTTTACATTTTTTGTTAAAACAGATTATAATTTGATGTTTCCCTCGGGAAACGTGAAGCGAATCCCATCCATTAACAAGAAAAGTCCATTTATAGTCACCAATGCCTTTGTAAGCCTTATTACTCGCTTTAAATGGTTTTAGGATCTCGTTATTGATTTTAAGTTGAACTTTTTTGCATTTTTCGTTAAAACATATTATAATTGGATGTTTCCCTTGGCAAACGTGACGCGAATGCCATCCATTCAAGAGAAAAGTCCAGTTATAGTCACCAATGCCTTTGTAAGCTTTATTACTCGCTTTAAATGGTTTTATAATCTCATTATTGATTTTAAGTTTAATTTTTTTACATTTTTTGTTAAAACAGATTATAATAGGATGTTTCCCTCGAGAAACGTGAAGCGAAACCCATCCATTGACAAGAAAAGTCCATTTATAGTCACCAATGCCTTTGTAAGCCTTATTACTCGCTTTAAATGGTTTTATAATCTCATTATTGATTTTAAGTTTAATTTTTTTACATTTTTTGTTAAAACAGATATAATTGGATGTTTCCCTCGTGAAACGTGAAGCGAATCCCATCCTTTGACAAGTAAAGTCCATTGATAGTCACCAATGCCTTTGAAAGCCTTATTACTCGCTTTAAATGGTTTTATAATCTCGTAATTGATTTTAAGTTGAACTTTTTTGCATTTTTCATTAAAACAGATTATAATTGGATGTTTCCCTTGGCAAACGTGAAGCGAATCCCATCCATTCAAGAGAAAAGTCCAGTTATAGTCACCAATGCCTTTGTAAGCCTTATTACTTGCTTTAAATGGTTTTATAATCTCATTATTGATTTTAAGTTCAATTTTTTTACATTTTTTGTTAAAACAGATTATAATTGGATGTTTCCCTCGGGAAACGTGAAGCGAATCCCATCCATTATTAAGAAAAGTCCATTTATAGTCACCAATACCTTTGTAAGCCTTATTACTCGCTTTAAATGGTTTTAGGATCTCGTTATTGATTTTAAGTTGAACTTTTTTGCATTTTTCGTTAAAATAGATTATAATTGGATGTTTCCCTTGGGAAACGTGAAGTGAATCCCATCCATTCAAGAGAAAAGTCCAGTTATAGTCACCAATGCCTTTGTAAGCCTTATTACTCACTTTAAATGGTTTTATAATCTCATTATTGATTTTAAGTTTAATTTTTTTACATTTTTTGTTAAAACAGATTATAATTGGATGTTTCCCTTGGGAAACGTGAAGCGAATCCCATCCTTTGACAAGAAAAGTCCATTTATAGTCACCAATGCCTTTGAAAGCCTTATTACTCGCTTTAAATGGTTTTATAATCTCGTTATTGATTTTAAGTTGAACTTTTTTGCATTTTTCGTTAAAACAGATTATAATTGGATGTTTCCCTTGGCAAACGTGACGCGAATGCCATCCATTCAAGAGAAAAGTCCAGTTATAGTCACCAATGCCTTTGTAAGCTTTATTACTCGCTTTAAATGGTTTTATAATCTCATTATTGATTTTAAGTTTAATTTTTTTACATTTTTTGTTAAAACAGATTATAATAGGATGTTTCCTTTGAGAAACGTGAAGCGAAACCCATCCATTGACAAGAAAAGTCCATTTATAGTCACCAATGCCTTTGTAAGCCTTATTACTCGCTTTAAATGGTTTTATAATCTCATTATTGATTTTAAGTTTAATTTTTTTACATTTTTTGTTAAAACAGATATAATTGGATGTTTCCCTCGTGAAACGTGAAGCGAATCCCATCCTTTGACAAGTAAAGTCCATTGATAGTCACCAATGCCTTTGAAAGCCTTATTACTCGCTTTAAATGGTTTTATAATCTCGTAATTGATTTTAAGTTGAACTTTTTTGCATTTTTCATTAAAACAGATTATAATTGGATGTTTCCCTTGGCAAACGTGAAGCGAATCCCATCCATTCAAGAGAAAAGTCCAGTTATAGTCACCAATGCCTTTGTAAGCCTTATTACTTGCTTTAAATGGTTTTATAATCTCATTATTGATTTTAAGTTCAATTTTTTTACATTTTTTGTTAAAACAGATTATAATGGGATGTTTCCCTCGAGAAACGTGAAGCGAAACCCATCCATTGACAAGAAAAGTCCATTTATAGTCACCAATGCCTTTGTAAGCGTTATTACTCGCTTTAAATGGTTTTATAATCTCATTATTGATTTTAAGTTTAATTTTTTTACATTTTTTGTTAAAACAGATTATAATAGGATGTTTCCTTTGAGAAACGTGAAGCGAAACCCATCCATTGACAAGAAAAGTCCATTTATAGTCACCAATGCCTTTGAAAGCCTTATTACTCGCTTTAAATGGTTTTATAATCTCGTTATTGATTTTAAGTTGAACTTTTTGGCATTTGTCTTTAAAACAGATTATAATTGGATGTTTCCCTCGGGAAACGTGAAGCGAATCCCATCCATTGACAAGAAAAGTCCATTTATAGTCACCAATGCCTTTGTAAGCCTTATTACTCGCTTTAAATGGTTTTATAATCTCATTATTGATTTTAAGTTGAACTTTTTTGCATTTTTCGTTAAAATAGATTATAATTGGATGTTTCCCTTGGGAAACGTGATGTGAATCCCATCCATTCAAGAGAAAAGTCCAGTTATAGTCACCAATGCCTTTGTAAGCCTTATTACTCGCTTTAAATGGTTTTATAATCTCATTATTGATTTTAAGTTTAATTTTTTTACATTTTTTGTTAAAACAGATTATAATTGGATGTTTCCCTCGTGAAACGTGAAGCGAATCCCATCCTTTGACAAGTAAAGTCCATTGATAGTCACCAATGCCTTTGAAAGCCTTATTACTCGCTTTAAATGGTTTTATAATCTCGTAATTGATTTTAAGTTGAACTTTTTTGCATTTTTCATTAAAACAGATTATAATTGGATGTTTCCCTTGGCAAACGTGAAGCGAATCCCATCCATTCAAGAGAAAAGTCCAGTTATAGTCACCAATGCCTTTGTAAGCCTTATTACTTGCTTTAAATGGTTTTATAAACTCATTATTGATTTTAGGTTCAATTTTTTTACATTTTTTGTTAAAACAGATTATAATAGGATGTTTCCCTCGAGAAACGTGAAGCGAAACCCATCCATTGACAAGAAAAGTCCATTTATAGTCACCAATGCCTTTGTAAGCCTTATTACTCGCTTTAAATGGTTTTATAATCTGATTATTGATTTTAAGTTTAATTTTTTTACATTTTTTGTTAAAACAGATTATAATTGGATGTTTCCCTCGGGAAACGTGAAGCGAATCCCATCCATTAACAAGAAAAGTCCATTTATAGTCACCAATGCCTTTGTAAGCCTTATTACTCGCTTTAAATGGTTTTAGGATCTCGTTATTGATTTTAAGTTGAACTTTTTTGCATTTTTCGTTAAAATAGATTATAATTGGATGTTTCCCTTGGGAAACGTGAAGTGAATCCCATCCATTCAAGAGAAAAGTCCAGTTATAGTCACCAATGCCTTTGTAAGCCTTATTACTCGCTTTAAATGGTTTTATAATCTCAGTATTGATTTTAAGTTTAATTTTTTTACATTTTTTGTTAAAACAGATTATAATTGGATGTTTCCCTTGGGAAACGTGAAGCGAATCCCATCCTTTGACAAGAAAAGTCCATTTATAGTCACCAATGCCTTTGAAAGCTTTATTACTCGCTTTAAATGGTTTTATAATCTCGTTATTGATTTTAAGTTGAACTTTTTTGCATTTTTCGTTAAAACAGATTATAATTGGATGTTTCCCTTGGCAAACGTGACGCGAATGCCATCCATTCAAGAGAAAAGTCCAGTTATAGTCACCAATGCCTTTGTAAGCTTTATTACTCGCTTTAAATGGTTTTATAATCTCATTATTGATTTTAAGTTTAATTTTTTTACATTTTTTGTTAAAACAGATTATAATAGGATGTTTCCTTTGAGAAACGTGAAGCGAAACCCATCCATTGACAAGAAAAGTCCATTTATAGTCACCAATGCCTTTGTAAGCCTTATTACTCGCTTTAAATGGTTTTATAATCTCATTATTGATTTTAAGTGTAATTTTTTTACATTTTTTGTTAAAACAGATTATAATTGGATGTTTCCCTCGTGAAACGTGAAGCGAATCCCATCCTTTGACAAGTAAAGTCCATTGATAGTCACCAATGCCTTTGAAAGCCTTATTACTCGCTTTAAATGGTTTTATAATCTCGTAATTGATTTTAAGTTGAACTTTTTTGCATTTTTCATTAAAACATATTATAATTGGATGTTTCCCTTGGCAAACGTGAAGCGAATCCCATCCATTCAAGAGAAAAGTCCAGTTATAGTCACCAATGCCTTTGTAAGCCTTATTACTTGCTTTAAATGGTTTTATAATCTCATTATTGATTTTAAGTTCAATTTTTTTACATTTTTTGTTAAAACAGATTATAATAGGATGTTTCCCTCGAGAAACGTGAAGCGAAATTCATCCATTGACAAGAAAAGTCCATTTATAGTCACCAATGCCTTTGTAAGCCTTATTACTCGCTTTAAATGGTTTTATAATCTCATTATTGATTTTAAGTTTAATTTTTTTACATTTTTTGTTAAAACAGATTATAATAGGATGTTTCCTTTGAGAAACGTGAAGCGAAACCCATCCATTGACAAGAAAAGTCCATTTATAGTCACCAATGCCTTTGAAAGCCTTATTACTCGCTTTAAATGGTTTTATAATCTCGTTATTGATTTTAAGTTGAACTTTTTTGCATTTTTCGTTAAAATAGATTATAATTGGATGTTTCCCTCGGGAAACGTGAAGCGAATCCCATCCTTTGACAAGTAAAGTCCATTTATAGTCACCAATGCCTTTGTAAGCCTTATTACTCGCTTTAAATGGTTTTATAATCTCGTAATTGATTTTAAGTTGAACTTTTTTGCATTTTTCTTTAAAACAGATTATAATTGGATGTTTCCATCGGGAAACGTGAAACGAATCCCATTCATTGACAAGAAAAGTCCATTTATAGTCACCAATGCCTTTGTAAGCCTTATTACTCGCTTTAAATGGTTTTATAATCTCGTTATTGATTTTAAGTTGAACTTTTTTGCATTTTTCGTTAAAATAGATTATAATTGGATGTTTCCCTTGGGAAACGTGAAGTGAATCCCATCCATTCAAGAGAAAAGTCCAGTTATAGTCACCAATGCCTTTGTAAGCCTTATTACTCGCTTTAAATGGTTTTATAATCTCATTATTGATTTTAAGTTTAATTTTTTTACATTTTTTGTTAAAACAGATTATAATTGGATGTTTCCCTCGTGAAACGTGAAGCGAATCCCATCCTTTGACAAGTAAAGTCCATTGATAGTCACCAATGCCTTTGAAAGCCTTATTACTCGCTTTAAATGGTTTTATAATCTCGTAATTGATTTTAAGTTGAACTTTTTTGCATTTTTCATTAAAACAGATTATAATTGGATGTTTCCCTTGGCAAACGTGAAGCGAATCCCATCCATTCAAGAGAAAAGTCCAGTTATAGTCACCAATGCCTTTGTAAGCCTTATTACTTGCTTTAAATGGTTTTATAATCTCATTATTGATTTTAAGTTCAATTTTTTTACATTTTTTGTTAAAACAGATTATAATAGGATGTTTCCCTCGAGAAACGTGAAGCGAAACCCATCCATTGACAAGAAAAGTCCATTTATAGTCACCAATGCCTTTGTAAGCCTTATTACTCGCTTTAAATGGTTTTATAATCTCATTATTGATTTTAAGTTTAATTTTTTTACATTTTTTGTTAAAACAGATTATAATAGGATGTTTCCTTTGAGAAACGTGAAGCGAAACCCATCCATTGACAAGAAAAGTCCATTTATAGTCACCAATGCCTTTGAAAGCCTTATTACTCGCTTTAAATGGTTTTATAATCTCGTTATTGATTTTAAGTTGAACTTTTTGGCATTTGTCTTTAAAACAGATTATAATTGGATGTTTCCCTCGGGAAACGTGAAGCGAATCCCATCCATTGACAAGAAAAGTCCATTTATAGTCACCAATGCCTTTGTAAGCCTTATTACTCGCTTTAAATGGTTTTATAATCTCATTATTGATTTTAAGTTGAACTTTTTTGCATTTTTCGTTAAAATAGATTATAATTGGATGTTTCCCTTGGGAAACGTGAAGTGAATCCCATCCATTCAAGAGAAAAGTCCAGTTATAGTCACCAATTCCTTTGTAAGCCTTATTACTCGCTTTAAATGGTTTTATAATCTCATTATTGATTTTAAGTTTAATTTTTTTACATTTTTTGTTAAAACAGATTATAATTGGATGTTTCCCTCGTGAAACGTGAAGCGAATCCCATCCTTTGACAAGTAAAGTCCATTGATAGTCACCAATGCCTTTGAAAGCCTTATTACTCGCTTTAAATGGTTTTATAATCTCGTAATTGATTTTAAGTTGAACTTTTTTGCATTTTTCATTAAAACAGATTATAATTGGATGTTTCCCTTGGCAAACGTGAAGCGAATCCCATCCATTCAAGAGAAAAGTCCAGTTATAGTCACCAATGCCTTTGTAAGCCTTATTACTTGCTTTAAATGGTTTTATAATCTCATTATTGATTTTAGGTTCAATTTTTTTACATTTTTTGTTAAAACAGATTATAATAGGATGTTTCCCTCGAGAAACGTGAAGCGAAACCCATCCATTGACAAGAAAAGTCCATTTATAGTCACCAATGCCTTTGTAAGCCTTATTACTCGCTTTAAATGGTTTTATAATCTGATTATTGATTTTAAGTTTAATTTTTTTACATTTTTTGTTAAAACAGATTATAATTGGATGTTTCCCTCGGGAAACGTGAAGCGAATCCCATCCATTAACAAGAAAAGTCCATTTATAGTCACCAATGCCTTTGTAAGCCTTATTACTCGCTTTAAATGGTTTTAGGATCTCGTTATTGATTTTAAGTTGAACTTTTTTGCATTTTTTGTTAAAATAGATTATAATTGGATGTTTCCCTTGGGAAACGTGAAGTGAATCCCATCCATTCAAGAGAAAAGTCCAGTTATAGTCACCAATGCCTTTGTAAGCCTTATTACTCGCTTTAAATGGTTTTATAATCTCAGTATTGATTTTAAGTTTAATTTTTTTACATTTTTTGTTAAAACAGATTATAATTGGATGTTTCCCTTGGGAAACGTGAAGCGAATCCCATCCTTTGACAAGAAAAGTCCATTTATAGTCACCAATGCCTTTGAAAGCCTTATTACTCGCTTTAAATGGTTTTATAATCTCGTTATTGATTTTAAGTTGAACTTTTTTGCATTTTTCGTTAAAACAGATTATAATTGGATGTTTCCCTTGGCAAACGTGACGCGAATGCCATCCATTCAAGAGAAAAGTCCAGTTATAGTCACCAATGCCTTTGTAAGCTTTATTACTCGCTTTAAATGGTTTTATAATCTCATTATTGATTTTAAGTTTAATTTTTTTACATTTTTTGTTAAAACAGATTATAATAGGATGTTTCCTTTGAGAAACGTGAAGCGAAACCCATCCATTGACAAGAAAAGTCCATTTATAGTCACCAATGCCTTTGTAAGCCTTATTACTCGCTTTAAATGGTTTTATAATCTCATTATTGATTTTAAGTGTAATTTTTTTACATTTTTTGTTAAAACAGATATAATTGGATGTTTCCCTCGTGAAACGTGAAGCGAATCCCATCCTTTGACAAGTAAAGTCCATTGATAGTCACCAATGCCTTTGAAAGCCTTATTACTCGCTTTAAATGGTTTTATAATCTCGTAATTGATTTTAAGTTGAACTTTTTTGCATTTTTCATTAAAACAGATTATAATTGGATGTTTCCCTTGGCAAACGTGAAGCGAATCCCATCCATTCAAGAGAAAAGTCCAGTTATAGTCACCAATGCCTTTGTAAGCCTTATTACTTGCTTTAAATGGTTTTATAATCTCATTATTGATTTTAAGTTCAATTTTTTTACATTTTTTGTTAAAACAGATTATAATAGGATGTTTCCCTCGAGAAACGTGAAGCGAAACCCATCCATTGACAAGAAAAGTCCATTTATAGTCACCAATGCCTTTGAAAGCCTTATTACTCGCTTTAAATGGTTTTATAATCTCGTTATTGATTTTAAGTTGAACTTTTTTGCATTTTTCGTTAAAATAGATTATAATTGGATGTTTCCCTCGGGAAACGTGAAGCGAATCCCATCCTTTGACAAGTAAAGTCCATTTATAGTCACCAATGCCTTTGTAAGCCTTATTACTCGCTTTAAATGGTTTTATAATCTCGTAATTGATTTTAAGTTGAACTTTTTTGCATTTTTCTTTAAAACAGATTATAATTGGATGTTTCCATCGGGAAACGTGAAACGAATCCCATTCATTGACAAGAAAAGTCCATTTATAGTCACCAATGCCTTTGTAAGCCTTATTACTCGCTTTAAATGGTTTTATAATCTCATTATTGATTTTAAGTTTAATTTTTTTACATTTTTTGTTAAAACAGATTATAATAGGATGTTTCCTTTGAGAAACGTGAAGCGAAACCCATCCATTGACAAGAAAAGTCCATTTATAGTCACCAATGCCTTTGAAAGCCTTATTACTCGCTTTAAATGGTTTTATAATCTCGTTATTGATTTTAAGTTGAACTTTTTTGCATTTTTCGTTAAAATAGATTATAATTGGATGTTTCCCTCGGGAAACGTGAAGCGAATCCCATCCTTTGACAAGTAAAGTCCATTTATAGTCACCAATGCCTTTGTAAGCCTTATTACTCGCTTTAAATGGTTTTATAATCTCGTAATTGATTTTAAGTTGAACTTTTTTGCATTTTTCTTTAAAACAGATTATAATTGGATGTTTCCATCGGGAAACGTGAAACGAATCCCATTCATTGACAAGAAAAGTCCATTTATAGTCACCAATGCCTTTGTAAGCCTTATTACTCGCTTTAAATGGTTTTATAATCTCGTTATTGATTTTAAGTTGAACTTTTTTGCATTTTTCGTTAAAATAGATTATAATTGGATGTTTCCCTTGGGAAACGTGAAGTGAATCCCATCCATTCAAGAGAAAAGTCCAGTTATAGTCACCAATGCCTTTGTAAGCCTTATTACTCGCTTTAAATGGTTTTATAATCTCATTATTGATTTTAAGTTTAATTTTTTTACATTTTTTGTTAAAACAGATTATAATTGGATGTTTCCCTCGTGAAACGTGAAGCGAATCCCATCCTTTGACAAGTAAAGTCCATTGATAGTCACCAATGCCTTTGAAAGCCTTATTACTCGCTTTAAATGGTTTTATAATCTCGTAATTGATTTTAAGTTGAACTTTTTTGCATTTTTCATTAAAACAGATTATAATTGGATGTTTCCCTTGGCAAACGTGAAGTGAATCCCATCCATTCAAGAGAAAAGTCCAGTTATAGTCACCAATGCCTTTGTAAGCCTTATTACTTGCTTTAAATGGTTTTATAATCTCATTATTGATTTTAAGTTCAATTGTTTTACATTTTTTGTTAAAACATATTATAATAGGATGTTTCCCTCGAGAAACGTGAAGCGAAACCCATCCATTGACAAGAAAAGTCCATTTATAGTCACCAATGCCTTTGTAAGCCTTATTACTCGCTTTAAATGGTTTTATAATCTGATTATTGATTTTAAGTTTAATTTTTTTACATTTTTTGTTAAAACAGATTATAATTGGATGTTTCCCTCGGGAAACGTGAAGCGAATCCCATCCATTAACAAGAAAAGTCCATTTATAGTCACCAATGCCTTTGTAAGCCTTATTACTCGCTTTAAATGGTTTTAGGATCTCGTTATTGATTTTAAGTTGAACTTTTTTGCATTTTTCGTTAAAACATATTATAATTGGATGTTTCCCTTGGCAAACGTGACGCGAATGCCATCCATTCAAGAGAAAAGTCCAGTTATAGTCACCAATGCCTTTGTAAGCTTTATTACTCGCTTTAAATGGTTTTATAATCTCATTATTGATTTTAAGTTTAATTTTTTTACATTTTTTGTTAAAACAGATTATAATAGGATGTTTCCTTTGAGAAACGTGAAGCGAAACCCATCCATTGACAAGAAAAGTCCATTTATAGTCACCAATGCCTTTGTAAGCCTTATTACTCGCTTTAAATGGTTTTATAATCTCATTATTGATTTTAAGTTTAATTTTTTTACATTTTTTGTTAAAACAGATTATAATAGGATGTTTCCTTTGAGAAACGTGAAGCGAAACCCATCCATTGACAAGAAAAGTCCATTTATAGTCACCAATGCCTTTGTAAGCCTTATTACTCGCTTTAAATGGTTTTATAATATCATTATTGATTTTAAGTTTAATTTTTTTACATTTTTTGTTAAAACAGATATAATTGGATGTTTCCCTCGTGAAACGTGAAGCGAATCCCATCCTTTGACAAGTAAAGTCCATTGATAGTCACCAATGCCTTTGAAAGCCTTATTACTCGCTTTAAATGGTTTTATAATCTCGTAATTGATTTTAAGTTGAACTTTTTTGCATTTTTCATTAAAACAGATTATAATTGGATGTTTCCCTTGGCAAACGTGAAGCGAATCCCATCCATTCAAGAGAAAAGTCCAGTTATAGTCACCAATGCCTTTGTAAGCCTTATTACTTGCTTTAAATGGTTTTATAATCTCATTATTGATTTTAAGTTCAATTTTTTTACATTTTTTGTTAAAACAGATTATAATAGGATGTTTCCCTTGAGAAACGTGAAGCGAAACCCATCCATTGACAAGAAAAGTCCATTTATAGTCACCAATGCCTTTGTAAGCCTTATTACTCGCTTTAAATGGTTTTATAATCTCATTATTGATTTTAAGTTTAATTTTTTTACATTTTTTGTTAAAACAGATTATAATTGGATGTTTCCCTCGGGAAACGTGAAGCGAATCCCATCCATTAACAAGAAAAGTCCATTTATAGTCACCAATGCCTTTGTAAGCCTTATTACTCGCTTTAAATGGTTTTAGGATCTCGTTATTGATTTTAAGTTGAACTTTTTTGCATTTTTCGTTAAAATAGATTATAATTGGATGTTTCCCTTGGGAAACGTGAAGTGAATCCCATCCATTCAAGAGAAAAGTCCAGTTATAGTCACCAATGCCTTTGTAAGCCTTATTACTCGCTTTAAATGGTTTTATAATCTCATTATTGATTTTAAGTTTAATTTTTTTACATTTTTTGTTAAAACAGATTATAATTGGATGTTTCCCTTGGGAAACGTGAAGCGAATCCCATCCTTTGACAAGAAAAGTCCATTTATAGTCACCAATGCCTTTGAAAGCCTTATTACTCGCTTTAAATGGTTTTATAATCTCGTTATTGATTTTAAGTTGAACTTTTTTGCATTTTTCGTTAAAACAGATTATAATTGGATGTTTCCCTTGGCAAACGTGACGCGAATGCCATCCATTCAAGAGAAAAGTCCAGTTATAGTCACCAATGCCTTTGTAAGCTTTATTACTCGCTTTAAATGGTTTTATAATCTCATTATTGATTTTAAGTTTAATTTTTTTACATTTTTTGTTAAAACAGATTATAATAGGATGTTTCCTTTGAGAAACGTGAAGCGAAACCCATCCATTGACAAGAAAAGTCCATTTATAGTCACCAATGCCTTTGTAAGCCTTATTACTCGCTTTAAATGGTTTTATAATCTCATTATTGATTTTAAGTTTAATTTTTTTACATTTTTTGTTAAAACAGATATAATTGGATATTTCTCTCGAGAAACGTAAAGCGAATCCCATCCATTGACAAGAAAAGTCCATTTATAGTCACCAATGCCTTTGTAAGCCTTATTACTCGCTTTAAATGGATTTATAATCTCATTATTGATTTTAAGTTTAATTTTTTTACATTTTTTGTTAAAACAGATTATAATAGGATGTTTCCTTTGAGAAACGTGAAGCGAAACCCATCCACTGACAAGAAAAGTCCATTTATAGTCACCAATGCCTTTGAAAGCCTTATTACTCGCTTTAAATGGTTTTATAATCTCGTTATTGATTTTAAGTTTAACTTTTTTGCATTTTTCGTTAAAATAGATTATAATTGGATGTTTCCCTCGAGAAACCTGAAGCGAATCCCATCCATTGACAAGAAAAGTCCATTTATAGTCACCAATGCCTTTGAAAGCCTTATTACTCGCTTTAAATGGTTTTATAATCTCGTTATTGATTTTAAGTTGAACTTTTTTGCATTTGTCGTTAAAACAGATTATAATTGGATGTTTCCCTCGGGAAACGTGAAGCGAATCCCATCCATTGACAAGAAAAGTCCATTTATAGTCACCAATGCCTTTGTAAGCCTTATTACTCGCTTTAAATGGTTTTATAATCTCATTATTGATTTTAAGTTTAATTTTTTTACATTTTTTGTTAAAACAGATATAATTGGATGTTTCCCTCGAGAAACGTAAAGCGAATCCCATCCATTGACAAGAAAAGTCCATTTATAGTCACCAATGCCTTTGTAAGCCTTATTACTCGCTTTAAATGGATTTATAATCTCATTATTGATTTTAAGTTTAATTTTTTTACATTTTTTGTTAAAACAGATTATAATAGGATGTTTCCTTTGAGAAACGTGAAGCGAATCCCATCCATTCAAGAAAAAAGTCCATTTATAGTCATCAATGCCTTTGTAAGCCTCATTACTCACTTTAAATGGTTTTATAATCTTATTATTGATTTTGAGTTGAATGTTTTTGAATTTTTTGTTAAAACATATTATAATTGGGTGTTTCCCTCGAGAAACGTGAAGCAAATCCCATCCATTGACAAGAAAAGTCCATTTATAGTCACCAATGCCTTTGAAAGCCTTATTACTCGCTTTAAATGGTTTTATAATCTCGTTATTGATTTTAAGTTGAACTTTTTTGCATTTTTCGTTAAAATAGATTATAATTGGATGTTTCCCTTGGGAAACGTGAAGCGAATCCCATCCATTCAAGAGAAAAGTCTAGTTATAGTCATCAATGCCTTTGTAAGCCTTATTACTCGCTTTAAATGGTTTTATAATCTCATTATTGATTTTAAGTTTAATTTTTTTACATTTTTTGTTAAAATAGATTATAATTGGATGTTTCCCTCGAGAAATGTGAAGCGAATCCCATCCATTGACAAGAAAAGTCCATTTATAGTCACCAATGCCGTTGTAAGCCTTATTACTCGCTTTAAATGGTTTTATAATCTCATTATTGATTTTAAGTTTAATTTTTTTACATTTTTTGTTAAAACAGATTATAATAGGATGTTTTCTATGAGAAACGTGAAGCGGAACCCATCCATTGACAAGAAAGGTCCATTTATAGTCACCAATGCCTTTGTAAGCCTTATTACTCGCTTTAAATGGTTTTATAATCTCATTATTGATTTTAAGTTTAATTTTTTTACATTTTTTGTTAACACAGATTATAATTGGATGTTTCCCTCGGGAAACGTGAAGCGAATCCCATCCATTGACAAGAAAAGTCCATTTATAGTCACCAATGCCTTTGTAAGCCTTATTACTCGCTTTAAATGGTTTTAGGATCTCGTTATTGATTTTAAGTTGAACTTTTTTGCATTTTTCGTTAAAATAGATTATAATTGGATGTTTCCCTTGGGAAACGTGAAGTGAATCCCATCCATTCAAGAGAAAAGTCCAGTTATAGTCACCAATGCCTTTGTAAGCCTTATTACTCGCTTTAAATGGTTTTATAATCTCGTAATTGATTTTAAGTTGAACTTTTTTGCATTTTTCATTAAAACAGATTATAATTGGATGTTTCCCTTGGCAAACGTGAAGCGAATCCCATCCATTCAAGAGAAAAGTCCAGTTATAGTCACCAATGCCTTTGTAAGCCTTATTACTTGCTTTAAATGGTTTTATAATCTCATTATTGATTTTAAGTTCAATTTTTTTACATTTTTTGTTAAAACAGATTATAATAGGATGTTTCCCTCGAGAAACGTGAAGCGAAACCCATCCATTGACAAGAAAAGTCCATTTAAAGTCACCAATGCCTTTGTAAGCCTTATTACTCGCTTTAAATGCTTTTATAATCTCATTATTGATTTTAAGTTGAATTTTTTTGAATTTTTTGTTAAAACAGATTATAATTGGATGTTTTCCTCGAGAAACGTGAAGCGGAACCCATCCATTGACAAGAAAGGTCCATTTATAGTCACCAATGCCTTTGTAAGCCTTATTACTCGCTTTAAATGGTTTTATAATCTCATTATTGATTTTAAGTTTAATTTTTTTACATTTTTTGTTAAAACAGATTATAATTGGATGTTTCCCTCGGGAAACGTGAAGCGAATCCCATCCATTGACAAGAAAAGTCCATTTATAGTCACCAATGCCTTTGTAAGCCTTATTACTCGCTTTAAATGGTTTTATAATCTCATTATTGATTTTAAGTTTAATTTTTTTCATTTTTTGTTAAAACAGATTATAATAGGATGTTTTCCTCGAGAAACGTGAAGCGGAACCCATCCATTGACAAGAAAGGTCCATTTATAGTCACCAATGCCTTTGTAAGCCTTATTACTCGCTTTAAATGGTTTTATAATCTCATTATTGATTTTAAGTTTAATTTTTTTACATTTTTTGTTAAAACAGATTATAATAGGATGTTTCCTTTGAGAAACGTGAAGCGAAACCCATCCATTGACAAGAAAAGTCCATTTATAGTCACCAATGCCTTTGTAAGCCTTATTACTCGCTTTAAATGGTTTTATAATCTCATTATTGATTTTAAGTTTAATTTTTTTACATTTTTTGTTAAAACAGATATAATTGGATGTTTCCCTCGAGAAACGTAAAGCGAATCCCATCCATTGACAAGAAAAGTCCATTTATAGTCACCAATGCCTTTGTAAGCCTTATTACTCGCTTTAAATGGATTTATAATCTCATTATTGATTTTAAGTTTAATTTTTTTACATTTTTTGTTAAAACAGATTATAATAGGATGTTTCCTTTGAGAAACGTGAAGCGAAACCCATCCATTGACAAGAAAAGTCCATTTATAGTCACCAATGCCTTTGAAAGCCTTATTACTCGCTTTAAATGGTTTTATAATCTCATTATTGATTTTAAGTTTAATTTTTTTACATTTTTTGTTAAAACAGATTATAATTGGATGTTTCCCTTGGGAAACGTGAAGCGAATCCCATCCTTTGACAAGAAAAGTCCATTTATAGTCACCAATGCCTATGAAAGCCTTATTACTCGCTTTAAATGGTTTTATAATCTCGTTATTGATTTTAAGTTGAACTTTTTTGCATTTCTCGTTAAAACAGATTATAATTGGATGTTTCCCTTGGCAAACGTGACGCGAATGCCATCCATTCAAGAGAAAAGTCCAGTTATAGTCACCAATGCCTTTGTAAGCTTTATTACTCGCTTTAAATGGTTTTATAGTCTCATTATTGATTTTAAGTTTAATTTTTTTACATTTTTTGTTAAAACAGATTATAATAGGATGTTTCCTTTGAGAAACGTGAAGCGAAACCCATCCATTGACAAGAAAAGTCCATTTATAGTCACCAATGCCTTTGTAAGCCTTATTACTCGCTTTAAATGGATTTATAATCTCATTATTGATTTTAAGTTTAATTTTTTTACATTTTTTGTTAAAACAGATATAATTGGATGTTTCCCTCGAGAAACGTAAAGCGAATCCCATCCATTGACAAGAAAAGTCCATTTATAGTCACCAATGCCTTTGTAAGCCTTATTACTCGCTTTAAATGGATTTATAATCTCATTATTGATTTTAAGTTTAATTTTTTTACATTTTTCGTTAAAACAGATTATAATAGGATGTTTCCTTTGAGAAACGTGAAGCGAAACCCATCCATTGACAAGAAAAGTCTATTTATAGTCACCAATGCCTTTGAAAGCCTTATTACTCGCTTTAAATGGTTTTATAATCTCGTTATTGATTTTAAGTTGAACTTTTTTGCATTTTTCGTTAAAATAGATTATAATTGGATGTTTCCCTCGGGAAACGTGAAGCGAATCCCATCCTTTGACAAGTAAAGTCCATTTATAGTCATCAATGCCTTTGTAAGCCTTATTACTCGCTTTAAATGGTTTTATAATCTCGTAATTGATTTTAAGTTGAAGTTTTTTGCATTTTTCTTTAAAACAGATTATAATTGGATGTTTCCATCGGGAAACGTGAAGCGAATCCCATCCATTTACAAGAAAAGTCCATTTATAGTCACCAATGCCTTTGTAAGCCTTATTACTCGCTTTAAATGGTTTTATAATCTCGTTATTGATTTTAAGTTGAACTTCTTTGCATTTTTCTTTAAAACAGATTATAATTGGATGTTTCCATCGGGAAACGTGAAGCGAATCCCATCCATTGACAAGAAAAGTCCATTTATAGTCACCAATGCCTTTGTAAGCCTTATTACTCGCTTTAAATGGTTTTATAATCTCATTATTAATTTTAAGTTTAATTTTTTTACATTTTTTGTTAAAACAGATTATAATTGGATGTTTCCCTCGGGAAACGTGAAGCGAATCCCATCCATTGACAAGAAAAGTCCATTTATAGTCACCAATGCCTTTGTAAGCCTTATTACTCGCTTTAAATGGATTTATAATCTCATTATTGATTTTAAGTTTAATTTTTTTACATTTTTTGTTAAAACAGATTATAATAGGATGTTTCCTTTGAGAAACGTGAAGCGAAACCCATCCATTGACAAGAAAAGTCCATTTATAGTCACCAATGCCTTTGAAAGCCTTATTACTCGCTTTAAATGGTTTTATAATCTCGTTATTGATTTTAAGTTGAACTTTTTTGCATTTTTCGTTAAAATAGATTATAATTGGATGTTTCCCTCGGGAAACGTGAAGCGAATCCCATCCTTTGACAAGTAAAGTCCATTTATAGTCACCAATGCCTTTGTAAGCCTTATTACTCGCTTTAAATGGTTTTATAATCTCGTAATTGATTTTAAGTTGAACTTTTTTGCATTTTTCTTTAAAACAGATTATAATTGGATGTTTCCATCGGGAAACGTGAAGCGAATCCCATCCATTGACAAGAAAAGTCCATTTATAGTCACCAATGCCTTTGTAAGCCTTATTACTCGCTTTAAATGGTTTTATAATCTCATTATTAATTTTAAGTTTAATTTTTTTACATTTTTTGTTAAAACAGATTATAATTGGATGTTTCCCTCGGGAAACGTGAAGCGAATCCCATCCATTGACAAGAAAAGTCCATTTATAGTCACCAATGCCTTTGTAAGCCTTATTACTCGCTTTAAATGGATTTATAATCTCATTATTGATTTTAAGTTTAATTTTTTTACATTTTTTGTTAAAACAGATTATAATAGGATGTTTCCTTTGAGAAACGTGAAGCGAAACCCATCCATTGACAAGAAAAGTCCATTTATAGTCACCAATGCCTTTGAAAGCCTTATTACTCGCTTTAAATGGTTTTATAATCTCGTTATTGATTTTAAGTTGAACTTTTTTGCATTTTTCGTTAAAATAGATTATAATTGGATGTTTCCCTCGGGAAACGTGAAGCGAATCCCATCCTTTGACAAGTAAAGTCCATTTATAGTCACCAATGCCTTTGTAAGCCTTATTACTCGCTTTAAATGGTTTTATAATCTCGTAATTGATTTTAAGTTGAACTTTTTTGCATTTTTCTTTAAAACAGATTATAATTGGATGTTTCCATCGGGAAACGTGAAGCGAATCCCATCCATTGACAAGAAAAGTCCATTTATAGTCACCAATGCCTTTGTAAGCCTTATTACTCGCTTTAAATGGTTTTATAATCTCGTTATTGATTTTAAGTTGAACTTTTTTGCATTTTTCGTTAAAATAGATTATAATTGGATGTTTCCCTTGGGAAACGTGAAGTGAATCCCATCCATTCAAGAGAAAAGTCCCGTTATAGTCACCAATGCCTTTGTAAGCCTTATTACTCGCTTTAAATGGTTTTATAATCTCATTATTGATTTTAAGTTTAATTTTTTTACATTTTTTGTTAAAACAGATTATAATTGGATGTTTCCCTCGTGAAACGTGAAGCGAATCCCATCCTTTGACAAGTAAAGTCCATTGATAGTCACCAATGCCTTTGAAAGCCTTATTACTCGCTTTAAATGGTTTTATAATCTCGTTATTGATTTTAAGTTGAACTTTTTTGTATTTTTCGTTAAAACAGATTATAATTGGATGTTTCCCTTGGCAAACGTGACGCGAATGCCATCCATTCAAGAGAAAAGTCCAGTTATAGTCACCAATGCCTTTGTAAGCTTTATTACTCGCTTTAAATGGTTTTATAATCTCATTCTTGATTTTAAGTTTAATTTTTTTACATTTTTTGTTAAAACAGATTATAATAGGATGTTTCCTTTGAGAAACGTGAAGCGAAACCCATCCATTGACAAGAAAATTCCATTT
The DNA here is from genome assembly GCF_053813885.1 of Theobroma cacao. Lineage (NCBI taxonomy): Eukaryota > Viridiplantae > Streptophyta > Magnoliopsida > Malvales > Malvaceae > Theobroma > Theobroma cacao. Next base: position 25,383,836 of record NC_142647.1, read on the forward strand.
ACAGTCACCAATGCCTTTGTAAGCCTTATTACTCGCTTTAAATGGTTTTATAATCTCATTATTGATTTTAAGTTTAATTTTTTTACATTTTTTGTTAAAACAGATATAATTGGATATTTCCCTCGAGAAACGTAAAGCGAATCCCATCCATTGACAAGAAAAGTCCATTTATAGTCACCAATGCCTTTGTAAGCCTTATTACTCGCTTTAAATGGATTTATAATCTCATTATTGATTTTAAGTTTAATTTTTTTACATTTTTTGTTAAAACAGATTATAATAGGATGTTTCCTTTGAGAAACGTGAAGCGAAACCCATCCATTGACAAGAAAAGTCCATTTATAGTCACCAATGCCTTTGAAAGCCTTATTACTCGCTTTAAATGGTTTTATAATCTCGTTATTGATTTTAAGTTGAACTTTTTTGCATTTTTCGTTAAAATAGATTATAATTGGATGTTTCCCTCGGGAAACGTGAAGCGAATCCCATCCTTTGACAAGTAAAGTCCATTTATAGTCACCAATGCCTTTGTAAGCCTTATTACTCGCTTTAAATGGTTTTATAATCTCGTAATTGATTTTAAGTTGAACTTTTTTGCATTTTTCTTTAAAACAGATTATAATTGGATGTTTCCATCGGGAAACGTGAAGCGAATCCCATCCATTGACAAGAAAAGTCCATTTATAGTCACCAATGCCTTTGTAAGCCTTATTACTCGCTTTAAATGGTTTTATAATCTCGTTATTGATTTTAAGTTGAACTTTTTTGCATTTTTCGTTAAAATAGATTATAATTGGATGTTTCCCTTGGGAAACGTGAAGTGAATCCCATCCATTCAAGAGAAAAGTCCCGTTATAGTCACCAATGCCTTTGTAAGCCTTATTACTCGCTTTAAATGGTTTTATAATCTCATTATTGATTTTAAGTTTAATTTTTTTACATTTTTTGTTAAAACAGATTATAATTGGATGTTTCCCTCGTGAAACGTGAAGCGAATCCCATCCTTTGACAAGTAAAGTCCATTGATAGTCACCAAAGCCTTTGAAAGCCTTATTACTCGCTTTAAATGGTTTTATAATCTCGTAATTGATTTTAAGTTGAACTTTTTTGCATTTTTCATTAAAACAGATTATAATTGGATGTTTCCCTTGGCAAACGTGAAGCGAATCCCATCCATTCAAGAGAAAAGTCCAGTTATAGTCACCAATGCCTTTGTAAGCCTTATTACTTGCTTTAAATGGTTTTATAATCTCATTATTGATTTTAAGTTCAATTTTTTTACATTTTTTGTTAAAACAGATTATAATAGGATGTTTCCCTCGAGAAACGTGAAGCGAAACCCATCCATTGACAAGAAAAGTCCATTTAAAGTCACCAATGCCTTTGTAAGCCTTATTACTCGCTTTAAATGCTTTTATAATCTCATTATTGATTTTAAGTTGAATTTTTTTGAATTTTTTGTTAAAACAGATTATAATTGGATGTTTTCCTCGAGAAACGTGAAGCGGAACCCATCCATTGACAAGAAAGGTCCATTTATAGTCACCAATGCCTTTGTAAGCCTTATTAATCGCTTTAAATGGTTTTATAATCTCATTATTGATTTTAAGTTTAATTTTTTTACATTTTTTGTTAAAACAGATTATAATTGGATGTTTCCCTCGGGAAACGTGAAGCGAATCCCATCCATTGACAAGAAAAGTCCATTTATAGTCACCAATGCCTTTGTAAGCCTTATTACTCGCTTTAAATGGTTTTATAATCTCGTTATTGATTTTAAGTTGAACTTTTTTGCATTTTTCGTTAAAATAGATTATAATTGGATGTTTCCCTTGGGAAACGTGAAGGGAATCCCATCCATTCAAGAGAAAAGTCCCGTTATAGTCACCAATGCCTTTGTAAGCCTTATTACTCGCTTTAAATGGTTTTATAATCTCATTATTGATTTTAAGTTTAATTTTTTTACATTTTTTGTTAAAACAGATTATAATTGGATGTTTCCCTCGTGAAACGTGAAGCGAATCCCATCCTTTGACAAGTAAAGTCCATTGATAGTCACCAATGCCTTTGAAAGCCTTATTACTCGCTTTAAATGGTTTTATAATCTCGTAATTGATTTTAAGTTGAACTTTTTTGCATTTTTCATTAAAACAGATTATAATTGGATGTTTCCCTTGGCAAACGTGAAGCGAATCCCATCCATTCAAGAGAAAAGTCCAGTTATAGTCACCAATGCCTTTGTAAGCCTTATTACTTGCTTTAAATGGTTTTATAATCTCATTATTGATTTTAAGTTCAATTTTTTTACATTTTTTGTTAAAACAGATTATAATAGGATGTTTCCCTCGAGAAACGTGAAGCGAAACCCATCCATTGACAAGAAAAGTCCATTTAAAGTCACCAATGCCTTTGTAAGCCTTATTACTCGCTTTAAATGCTTTTATAATCTCATTATTGATTTTAAGTTTAATTTTTTTACATTTTTTGTTAAAACAGATTATAATTGGATGTTTTCCTCGAGAAACGTGAAGCGAAACCCATCCATTGACAAGAAAGGTCCATTTATAGTCACCAATGCCTTTGTAAGCCTTATTACTCGCTTTAAATGATTTTATAATCTCATTATTGATTTTAAGTTTAATTTTTTTACATTTTTTGTTAAAACAGATTATAATTGGATGTTTCCCTCGGGAAACGTGAAGCGAATCCCATCCATTGACAAGAAAAGTCCATTTATAGTCACCAATGCCTTTGTAAGCCTTATTACTCGCTTTAAATGGTTTTAGGATCTCGTTATTGATTTTAAGTTGAACTTTTTTGCATTTTTTGTTAAAATAGATTATAATTGGTTGTTTCCCTTGGGAAACGTGAAGTGAATCCCATCCATTCAAGAGAAAAGTCCAGTTATAGTCACCAATGCCTTTGTAAGCCTTATTACTCGCTTTAAATGGTTTTATAATCTCATTATTGATTTTAAGTTTAATTTTTTTACATTTTTTGTTAAAACAGATTATAATTGGATGTTTCCCTTGGGAAACGTGAAGCGAATCCCATCCTTTGACAAGAAAAGTCCATTTATAGTCACCAATGCCTTTGAAAGCCTTATTACTCGCTTTAAATGGTTTTATAATCTCGTTATTGATTTTAAGTTGAACTTTTTTGTATTTTTCGTTAAAACAGATTATGATTGGATGTTTCCCTTGGCAAACGTGACGCGAATGCCATCCATTCAAGAGAAAAGTCCAGTTATAGTCACCAATGCCTTTGTAAGCTTTATTACTCGCTTTAAATGGTTTTATAATCTCATTATTGATTTTAAGTTTAATTTTTTTACATTTTTTGTTAAAACAGATAATAATTGGATGTTTCCCTTGGGAAACGTGAAGCGAATCCCATCCTTTGACAAGAAAAGTCCATTTATAGTCACCAATGCCTTTGAAAGCCTTATTACTCGCTTTAAATGGTTTTATAATCTCGTTATTGATTTTAAGTTGAACTTTTTTGTATTTTTCGTTAAAACAGATTATAATTGGATGTTTCCCTTGGCAAACGTGACGCGAATGCCATCCATTCAAGAGAAAAGTCCAGTTATAGTCACCAATGCCTTTGTAAGCTTTATTACTCGCTTTAAATGGATTTATAATCTCATTATTGATTTTAAGTTTAATTTTTTTACATTTTTCGTTAAAACAGATTATAATTGGATGTTTCCCTTGGGAAACACGAAGCGAAACCCATCCATTGACAAGAAAAGTCCATTTATAGTCACCAATGCCTTTGAAAGCCTTATTACTCGCTTTAAATGGTTTTATAATCTCGTTATTGATTTTAAGTTGAACTTTTTTGCATTTTTCGTTAAAATAGATTATAATTGGATGTTTCCCTCGGGAAACGTGAAGCGAATCCCATCCTTTGACAAGTAAAGTCCATTTATAGTCACCAATGCCTTTGTAAGCCTTATTACTCGCTTTAAATGGTTTTATAATCTCATTAGTGATTTTAAGTTGAACTTTTTTGCATTTTTCATTAAAATAGATTATAATTGGATGTTTCCCTTGGGAAACGTGAAGTGAATCCCATCCATTCAAGAGAAAAGTCCAGTTATAGTCACCAATGCCTTTGTAAGCCTTATTACTCGCTTTAAATGGTTTTATAATCTCATTATTGATTTTAAGTTTAATTTTTTTACATTTTTTATTAAAACAGATTATAATTGGATGTTTCCCTCGTGAGACGTGAAGCGAATCCCATCCTTTGACAAGTAAAGTCCATTGATAGTCACCAATGCCTTTGAAAGCCTTATTACTCGCTTTAAATGGTTTTATAATCTCGTGATTGATTTTAAGTTGAACTTTTTTGCATTTTTCATTAAAACAGATTATAATTGGATGTTTCCCTTGGCAAACGTGAAGCGAATCCCATCCATTCAAGAGAAAAGTCCAGTTATAGTCACCAATGCCTTTGTAAGCCTTATTACTTGCTTTAAATGGTTTTATAATCTCATTATTGATTTTAAGTTCAATTTTTTTACATTTTTTGTTAAAACAGATTATAATAGGATGTTTCCCTCGAGAAACGTGAAGCGAAACCCATCCATTGACAAGAAAAGTCCATTTAAAGTCACCAATGCCTTTGTAAGCCTTATTACTCGCTTTAAATGGTTTTATAATCTCATTATTGATTTTAAGTTTAATTTTTTTGAATTTTTTGTTAAAACAGATTATAATTGGATGTTTCCATTGGGAAACGTGAAGCGAATCCCATCCATTGACAAGAAAAGTCCATTTATAGTCACCAATGCCTTTGAAAGCCTTATTACTCGCTTTAAATGGTTTTATAATCTCGTTATTGATTTTAAGTTGAACTTTTTTGCATTTGTCATTAAAACAAATTATAATTGGATGTTTCCCATGGGAAACGTGAAGCGAATCCCATCCATTGACAAGAAAAGTCCATTTATAGTCACCAATGCCTTTGTAAGCCTTATTACACGCTTTAAATGGTTTTATAATCTCATTATTGATTTTAAGTTTAATTTTTTTACATTTTTTGTTAAAACAGATTATAATTGGATGTTTCCTTCGGGAAACGTGAAGCGAATCCCATCCATTCAAGAAAAAAGTCCATTTATAGTCATCAATGCCTTTGTAAGCCTCATTACTCACTTTAAATGGTTTTATAATCTTATTATTGATTTTAAGTTGAATTTTTTTGAATTTTTTGTTCAAACATATTATAATTGGGTGTTTCCCTCGAGAAACGTGAAGTGAATCCCATCCTTTGACAAGAAAAGTCCATTTATAGTCACCAATGCCTTTCAAAGCCTTATTACTCGCTTTAAATGGTTTTATAATCTCGTTATTGATTTTAAGTTGAACTTTTTTGCATTTTTCGTTAAAACAGATTATAATTGGATGTTTCCCTTGGCAAACGTGACGCGAATGCCATCCATTCAAGAGAAAAGTCCAGTTATAGTCACCAATGCCTTTGTAAGCTTTATTACTCGCTTTAAATGGTTTTATAATCTCATTATTGATTTTAAGTTCAATTTTTTTACATTTTTTGTTAAAACAGATTATAATAGGATGTTTCCCTCGAGAAACGTGAAGCGAAACCCATCCATTGACAAGAAAAGTCCATTTAAAGTCACCAATGCCTTTGTAAGCCTTATTACTCGCTTTAAATGCTTTTATAATCTCATTATTGATTTGAAGTTGAATTTTTTTGAATTTTTTGTTAAAACAGATTATAATTGGATGTTTTCCTCGAGAAACGTGAAGCGGAACCCATCCATTGACAAGAAAGGTCCATTTATAGTCACCAATGCCTTTGTAAGCCTTATTACTCGCTTTAAATGGTTTTATAATCTCATTATTGATTTTAAGTTTAATTTTTTTACATTTTTTGTTAAAATAGATTATAATTGGATGTTTCCCTCGAGAAATGTGAAGTGAATCCCATCCATTGACAAGAAAAGTCCATTTATAGTCACCAATGCCTTTGTAAGCCTTATTACTCGCTTTAAATGGTTTTATAATCTCGTTATTGATTTTAAGTTGAACTTCTTTGCATTTTTCGTTAAAATAGATTATAATTGGATGTTTCCCTTGGGAAACGTGAAGTGAATCCCATCCATTCAAGAGAAAAGTCCAGTTATAGTCACCAATGCCTTTGTAAGGCTTATTACTCGCTTTAAATGGTTTTATAATCTCATTATTGATTTTAAGTTTAATTTTTTTACATTTTTTATTAAAACAGATTATAATTGGATGTTTCCCTCGTGAAACGTGAAGCGAATCCCATCCTTTGACAAGTAAAGTCCATTGATAGTCACCAATGCCTTTGAAAGCCTTATTACTCGCTTTAAATGGTTTTATAATCTCGTAATTGATTTTAAGTTGAACTTTTTTGCATTTTTCATTAAAACAGATTATAATTGGATGTTTCCCTTGGCAAACGTGAAGCGAATCCCATCCATTCAAGAGAAAAGTCCAGTTATAGTCACCAATGCCTTTGTAAGCCTTATTACTTGCTTTAAATGGTTTTATAATCTCATTATTAATTTTAAGTTTAATTTTTTTACATTTTTTGTTAAAACAGATTATAATTGGATGTTTTCCTCGAGAAACATGAAGCGAATCCCATCCATTGACAAGAAAAGTCCATTTATTGTCACCAATGCCTTTGTAAGCCTTATTACTAGCTTTAAATGGTTTTATAATCTCATTATTGATTTTAAGTTTAATTTTTTTACATTTTTTTAAAACAGATTAGAATTGGATGTTTTCCTCGAGAAACATGAAGCGAATCCCATCCATTGACAAGAAAAGTCCATTTATAGTCACCAATGCCTTTGAAAGCCTTATTACTCGCTTTAAATGGTTTTATAATCTCATTATTGATTTTAAGTTTAATTTTTTTACATTTTTTGTTAAAACAGATTATAATATGATGTTTTCCTCGAGAAACATGAAGCGAATCCCATCCATTGACAAGAAAAGTCCATTTATAGTCACCAATGCCTTTGTAAGCCTTATTACTAGCTTTAAATGGTTTTATAATCTCATTATTGATTTTAAGTTTAATTTTTTTATATATTTTTTTAAAACAGATTATAATTGGATGTTTTCCTCGAGAAACGTGAAGCGAATCCCATCCATTGACAAGAAAAGTCCATTTATAGTCACCAATGCCTTTGTAAGCCTTATTACTCGCTTTAAATGGTTTTATAATCTCATTATTGATTTTAAGTTTAATTTTTTTACATTTTTTGTAAAAACATATTATAATTGGGTGTTTCCCTCGAGAAACGTGAAGTGAATCCCATCCTTTGACAAGAAAAGTCCATTTATAGTCACCAATGCCTTTCAAAGCCTTATTACTCGCTTTAAATGGTTTTATAATCTCGTTATTGATTTTAAGTTGTACTTTTTTGCATTTTTCGTTAAAATAGATTATAATTGCATGTTTCCCTTGGGAAACGTGAAGTGAATCCCATCCATTAAAGAGAAAAGTCCAGTTATAGTCACCAATGCCTTTGTAAGCTTTATTACTCGCTTTAAATGGTTTTATAATCTCCTTATTGATTTTAAGTTTAATTTTTTTACATTTTTTGTTAAAACAGATTATAATTGGATGTTTCCCTCGAGAAATGTGAAGCGAATCCCATCCATTGATAAGAAAAGTCCATTTATAGTCACCAATGCCGTTGTAAGCCTTATTACTCGCTTTAAATGGTTTTATAATCTCATTATTGATTTTAAGTTTAATTTTTTTACATTTTTTGTTAAAACAGATTATAATTGGATGTTTCCCTTGGGAAACGTGAAGCGAATCCCATCCTTTGACAAGAAAAGTCCATTTATAGTCACCAATGCCTTTCAAAGCCTTATTACTCGCTTTAAATGGTTTTATAATCTCGTTATAGATTTTAAGTTGAACTTTTTTGCATTTGTCGTTAAAACAGATTATAATTGGATGTTTCCCTCGAGAAACGTGAAACGAATCCCATCCATTGACAAGAAAAGTCCATTTATAGTCACCAATGCCTTTGTAAGCCTTATTACTCGCTTTAAATGGTTTTATAATCTCGTTATTGATTTTAAGTTGAACTTTTTTGCATTTTTCGTTAAAATAGATTATAATTGGATGTTTCCCTTGGGAAACGTGAAGTGAATCCCATCCATTCAAGAGAAAAGTCCAGTTATAGTCACCAATGCCTTTGTAAGCCTTATTACTCGCTTTAAATGCTTTTATAATCTCATTATTGATTTTAAGTGTAATTTTTTTACATTTTTTGTTAAAACAGATTATAATTGGATGTTTCCCTCGGGAAACGTGAAGCGAATCCCATCCTTTGACAAGAAAAGTCCATTTATAGTCACCAATGCCTTTGAAAGCCTTATTACTCGCTTTAAATGGTTTTATAATCTCGTTATTGATTTTAAGTTGAACTTTTTTGCATTTTTCGTTAAAACAGATTATAATTGGATGTTTCCCTTGGCAAACGTGACGTGAATGCCATCAATTCAAGAGAAAAGTCCAGTTATAGTCACCAATGCCTTTGTAAGCTTTATTACTCACTTTAAATGGTTTTATAATCTCATTATTGATTTTAAGTTTAATTTTTTTACATTTTTTGTTAAAACAGATTATAATAGGATGTTTCCTTTGAGAAACGTGAAGCGAAACCCATCCATTGACAAGAAAAGTCCATTTATAGTCACCAATGCCTTTGTAAGCCTTATTCCTCGCTTTAAATGGTTTTATAATCTCATTATTGATTTTAAGTTTAATTTTTTTACATTTTTTGTTAAAACAGATTATAATTGGATGTTTCCCTCGAGAAACGTAAAGCGAATCCCATCCATTGACAAGAAAAGTCCATTTATAGTCACCAATGCCTTTGTAAGCCTTATTACTCGCTTTAAATGGTTTTATAATCTCATTATTGATTTTAAGTTTAATTTTTTTACATTTTTTGTTAAAACAGATTATAATTGGATGTTTTCCTCGAGAAACATGAAGCGAATCCCATCCATTGACAAGAAAAGTCCATTTATAGTCACCAATGCCTTTGAAAGCCTTATTACTCGCTTTAAATGGTTTTATAATCTCATTATTGATTTTAAGTTTAATTTTTTTACATTTTTTGTTAAAACAGATTATAATTGGATGTTTCCTTCGGGAAACGTGAAGCGAATCCCATCCATTCAAGAAAAAAGTCCATTTATAGTCACCAATGCCTTTGTAAGCCTCATTACTCACTTTAAATGGTTTTATAATCTTATTATTGATTTAAAGTTGAATTTTTTTGAATTTTTCATTAAAACATATTATAATTGGATGTTTCCCTCGAGAAACATGAAGCGAATCCCATCCTTTGACAAGAAAAGTCCATTTATTGTCACCAATGCCTTTGTAAGCCTTATTACTAGCTTTAAATGGTTTTATAATCTCATTATTGATTTTAAGTTTAATTTTTTTACATTTTTTTTAAAACAGAGTATAATTGGATGTTTCCCTCGGGAAACGTGAAGCAAATCCCTTCCATTCAGAACAAAAGTCCATTTATAGTCACCAATGCCTTTGTAAGCCTTATTACTCGCTTTAAATGGTTTTATAATCTCATTATTGATTTTAAGTTTAATTTTTTTGAATTTTTAGTTCAAATAGATTATAATTGGATGTTTCCCTCAAGAAACGTGAAGCGAATCCCATCGATTGACAAGAAAAGTCCATTTATAGTCACCAATGCCTTTGAAAGCCTTATTACTCGCTTTAAATGGTTTTATAATCTCATTATTAATTTTAAGTTTAATTTTTTTACATTTTTTGTTAAAACAGATTATAATTGGATGTTTTCCTCGAGAAACATGAAGCGAATCCCATCCATTGACAAGAAAAGTCCATTTATTGTCACCAATGCCTTTGTAAGCCTTATTACTAGCTTTAAATGGTTTTATAATCTCATTATTGATTTTAAGTTTAATTTTTTTACATTTTTTTTAAAACAGATTAGAATTGGATGTTTTCCTCGAGAAACATGAAGCGAATCCCATCCATTGACAAGAAAAGTCCATTTATAGTCACCAATGCCTTTGTAAGCCTTATTACTAGCTTTAAATGGTTTTATAATCTCATTATTGATTTTAAGTTTAATTTTTTTATATTTTTTTTAAAACAGATTATAATTGGATGTTTTCCTCGAGAAACGTGAAGCGAATCCCATCCATTGACAAGAAAAGTCCATTTATAGTCACCAATGCCTTTGTAAGCCTTATTACTCGCTTTAAATGGTTTTATAATCTCATTATTGATTTTAAGTTTAATTTTTTTACATTTTTTGTTAAAACAGATTATAATTGGATGTTTTCCTCGAGAAACATGAAGCGAATCCCATCCATTGACAAGAAAAGTCCATTTATAGTCACCAATGCCTTTGTAAGCCTTATTACTAGCTTTAAATGGTTTTATAATCTCATTATTGATTTTAAGTTTAATTTTTTTACATTTTTTTTAAAACAGATTATAATTGGATGTTTCCCTCGAGAAACGTGAAGCGAATCCCATCCATTGACAAGAAAAGTCCATTTATAGTCACCAATGCCTTTGTAAGCCTTATTACTCGCTTTAAATGGTTTTATAATCTCATTATTGATTTTAAGTTTAATTTTTTTACATTTTTTGTTACAACAGATTATAATTGGATGTTTTCCTCGAGAAACATGAAGCGAATCCCATCCATTGACAAGAAAAGTCCATTTATAGTCACCAATGCCTTTGTAAGCCTTATTACTAGCTTTAAATGGTTTTATAATCTCATTATTGATTTTAAGTTTAATTTTTTTACATTTTTTTTTAAAACAGATTATAATTGGATGTTTCCCTCGAGAAACGTGAAGCGAATCCCATCCATTGACAAGAAAAGTCCATTTATAGTCACCAATGTCTTTGAAAGCCTTATTACTCGCTTTAAATGGTTTTATAATCTCGTTATAGATTTTAAGTTGAACTTTTTTGCATTTGTCGTTAAAACAGATTATAATTGGATGTTTCCATCGGAGAACGTAAAGCGAATCCCATCCATTGACAAGAAAAGTCCATTTATAGTCACCAATGCCTTTGTAAGCCTTATTACTCGCTTTAAATGGTTTTATAATCTCGTTATTGATTTTAAGTTGAACTTTTTTTGCATTTTTCGTTAAAATAGATTATAATTGGATGTTTCCCTTGGGAAACGTGAAGTGAATCCCATCCATTCAAGAGAAAAGTCCAGTTATAGTCACCAATGCCTTTGTAAGCCTTATTACTCGCTTTAAATGGTTTTATAATCTCATTATTGATTTTAAGTTTAATTTTTTTACATTTTTTGTTAAAACAGATTATAATTGGATGTTTCCCTCGAGAAACGTGAAGCGAATCCCATCCTTTGACAAGAAAAGTCCATTTATAGTCACCAATGCCTTTGAAAGCCTTATTACTCGCTTTAAATGGTTTTATAATCTCATTATTGATTTTAAGTTTAATTTTTTTACATTTTTTGTTAAAACAGATTATAATTGGATGTTTCGCTCGAGAAACGTGAAGCGAATCCCATCCATTGACAAGAAAAGTCCATTTATAGTCACCAATGCCTTTGTAAGCCTTATTACTCGCTTTAAATGGTTTTATAATCTCATTATTGATTTTAAGTTTAATTTTTTTACATTTTTTGTTAAAACAGATTATAATTGGATGTTTTCCTCGAGAAACATGAAGCGAATCCCATCCATTGACAAGAAAAGTCCATTTATAGTCACCAATGCCTTTGTAAGCCTTATTACTCGCTTTAAATGGTTTTATAATCTCGTTATTGATTTTAAGTTGAACTTTTTTTGCATTTTTCGGTAAAATAGATTATAATTGGATGTTTCCCTTGGGAAACGTGAAGTGAATCCCATCCATTCAAGAGAAAAGTCCAGTTATAGTCACCAATGCCTTTGTAAGCCTTATTACTCGCTTTACATGGTTTTATAATCTCATTATTGATTTTAAGTTTAATTTTTTTACATTTTTTGTTAAAACAGATTATAATTGGATGTTTCCCTCGAGAAACGTGAAGCGAATCCCATCCTTTGACAAGAAAAGTCCATTTATAGTCACCAATGCCTTTGAAAGCCTTATTACTCGCTTTAAATGGTTTTATAATCTCATTATTGATTTTAAGTTTAATTTTTTTACATTTTTTCTTAAAACAGATTATAATTGGATGTTTCGCTCGAGAAACGTGAAGCGAATCCCATCCATTGACAAGAAAAGTCCATTTATAGTCACCAATGCCTTTGTAAGCCTTATTACTCGCTTTAAATGGTTTTATAATCTCATTATTGATTTTAAGTTTAATTTTTTTACATTTTTTGTTAAAACAGATTATAATTGGATGTTTTCCTCGAGAAACATGAAGCGAATCCCATCCATTGACAAGAAAAGTCCATTTATAGTCACCAATGCCTTTGTAAGCCTTATTACTCGCTTTAAATGGTTTTATAATCTCGTTATTGATTTTAAGTTGAACTTTTTTTGCATTTTTCGTTAAAATAGATTATAATTGGATGTTTCCCTTGGGAAACGTGAAGTGAATCCCATCCATTCAAGAGAAAAGTCCAGTTATAGTCACCAATGCCTTTGTAAGCCTTATTACTCGCTTTACATGGTTTTATAATCTCATTATTGATTTTAAGTTTAATTTTTTTACATTTTTTGTTAAAACAGATTATAATTGGATGTTTCCCTCGAGAAACGTGAAGCGAATCCCATCCTTTGACAAGAAAAGTCCATTTATAGTCACCAATGCCTTTGAAAGCCTTATTACTCGCTTTAAATGGTTTTATAATCTCATTATTGATTTTAAGTTTAATTTTTTTACATTTTTTCTTAAAACAGATTATAATTGGATGTTTCGCTCGAGAAACGTGAAGCGAATCCCATCCATTGACAAGAAAAGTCCATTTATAGTCACCAATGCCTTTGTAAGCCTTATTACTCGCTTTAAATGGTTTTATAATCTCATTATTGATTTTAAGTTTAATTTTTTTACATTTTTTGTTAAAACAGATAATAATTGGATGTTTCCCTTGGGAAACGTGAAGCGAATCCCATCCTTTGACAAGAAAAGTCCATTTATAGTCACCAATGCCTTTGAAAGCCTTATTACTCGTTTTAAATGGTTTTATAATCTCGTTATTGATTTTAAGTTGAACTTTTTTGTATTTTTCGTTAAAACAGATTATAATTGGATGTTTCCCTTGGCAAACGTGACGCGAATCCCATCCATTGACAAGAAAAGTCCATTTATTGTCACCAATGCCTTTGTAAGCCTTATTACTAGCTTTAAATGGTTTTATAATCTCATTATTGATTTTAAGTTTAATTTTTTAAATTTTTTTTTAAAACAGATTATAATTGGATGTTTCCCTCGGGAAACGTGAAGCGAATCCCTTCCATTCAGAACAAAAGTCCATTTATAGTCACCAATGCCTTTGTAAGCCTTATTACTCGCTTTAAATGGTTTTATAATCTCATTATTGATTTTAAGTTTAATTTTTTTGAATTTTTTGTTCAAATAGATTATAATTGGATGTTTCCCTCAAGAAACGTGAAGCGAATCCCATCGATTGACAAGAAAAGTCCATTTATAGTCACCAATGCCTTTGAAAGCCTTATTACTCGCTTTAAATGGTTTTATAATCTCAATATTGATTTTAAGTTTAACTTTTTTACATTTTTTGTTAAAACAGATTATAATTGGATGTTTTCCTCGAGAAACATGAAGCGAATCCCATCCATTGACAAGAAAAGTCCATTTATTGTCACCAATGCCTTTGTAAGCCTTATTACTAGCTTTAAATGGTTTTATAATCTCATTATTGATTTTAAGTTTAATTTTTTTACATTTTTTTTTAAAACAGATTATAATTGGATGTTTTCCTCGAGAAACATGAAGCGAATCCCATCCATTGACAAGAAAAGTCCAGTTATAGTCACCAATGCCTTTGTAAGCCTTATTACTAGCTTTAAATGGTTTTATAATCTCATTATTGATTTTAAGTTTAATTTTTTTACATTTTTTTTTAAAACAGATTATAATTGGATGTTTTCCTCGAGAAACGTGAAGCGAATCCCATCCATTGACAAGAAAAGTCCATTTATAGTCACCAATGCCTTTGTAAGCCTTATTACTAGCTTTAAATGGTTTTATAATCTCATTATTGATTTTAAGTTTAATTTTTTTACATTTTTTTTTAAAACAGATTATAATTGGATGTTTCCCTCGAGAAACGTGAAGCGAATCCCATCCATTGACAAGAAAAGTCCATTTATAGTCACCAATGCCTTTGTAAGCCTTATTACTCGCTTTAAATGGTTTTATAATTTCGTTATTGATTTTAAGTTGAACTTTTTTTGCATTTTTCGTTAAAATAGATTATAATTGGATGTTTCCCTTGGGAAACGTGAAGTGAATCCCATCCATTCAAGAGAAAAGTCCAGTTATAGTCACCAATGCCTTTGTAAGCCTTATTACTCACTTTAAATGGTTTTATAATCTCATTATTGATTTTAAGTTTAATTTTTTTACATTTTTTGTTAAAACAGATTATAATTGGATGTTTTCCTCGAGAAACATGAAGCGAATCCCATCCATTGACAAGAAAAGTCCATTAATAGTCACCAATGCCTTTGTAAGCCTTATTACTAGCTTTAAATGGTTTTATAATCTCATTATTGATTTTAAGTTTAATTTTTTTACATTTTTTGTTAAAACAGATTATAATTGGATGTTTCCCTCGAGAAACGTGAAGCGAATCCCATCCTTTGAAAAGAAAAGTCCATTTATAGTCACCAATGCCTTTGAAAGCCTTATTACTCGCTTTAAATGGTTTTATAATCTCATTATTGATTTTAAGTTTAATTTTTTTACATTTTTTGTTAAAACAGATTATAATTGGATGTTTCCCTCGAGAAACGTGAAGCGAATCCCTTCCATTCAGAACAAAAGTCCATTTATAGTCACCAATGCCTTTGTAAGCCTTATTACTCGCTTTAAATGGTTTTATAATCTCATTATTGATTTTAAGTTTAATTTTTTTGAATTTTTTGTTCAAATAGATTATAATTGGATGTTTCCCTCAAGAAACGTGAAGCGAATCCCATCGATTGACAAGAAAAGTCCATTTATAGTCACCAATGCCTTTGAAAGCCTTATTACTCGCTTTAAATGGTTTTATAATCTCATTATTAATTTTAAGTTTAATTTTTTTACATTTTTTGTTAAAACAGATTATAATTGGATGTTTTCCTCGAGAAACATGAAGCGAATCCCATCCATTGACAAGAAAAGTCCATTTATTGTCACCAATGCCTTTGTAAGCCTTATTACTAGCTTTAAATGGTTTTATAATCTCATTATTGATTTTAAGTTTAATTTTTTTACATTTTTTTTAAAACAGATTCGAATTGGATGTTTTCCTCGAGAAACATGAAGCGAATCCCATCCATTGACAAGAAAAGTCCATTTATAGTCACCAATGCCTTTGTAAGCCTTATTACTAGCTTTAAATGGTTTTATAATCTCATTATTGATTTTAAGTTTAATTTTTTTACATTTTTTGTTAAAACAGATTATAATTGGATGTTTTCCTCGAGAAACATGAAGTGAATCCCATCCATTGACAAGAAAAGTCCATTAATAGTCACCAATGCCTTTGTAAGCCTTATTACTAGCTTTAAATGGTTTTATAATCTCATTATTGATTTTAAGTTTAATTTTTTTACATTTTTTTTAAAACAGATTATAATTGGATGTTTCCCTCGAGAAACGTGAAGCGAATCCCATCCATTGACAAGAAAAGTCCATTTATAGTCACCAATGTCTTTGAAAGCCTTATTACTCGCTTTAAATGGTTTTATAATCTCGTTATAGATTTTAAGTTGAACTTTTTTGCATTTGTCGTTAAAACAGATTATAATTGGATGTTTCCATCGGAGAACGTAAAGCGAATCCCATCCATTGACAAGAAAAGTCCATTTATAGTCACCAATGCCTTTGTAAGCCTTATTACTCGCTTTAAATGGTTTTATAATCTCGTTATTGATTTTAAGTTGAACTTTTTTTGCATTTTTCGTTAAAATAGATTATAATTGGATGTTTCCCTTGGGAAACGTGAAGTGAATCCCATCCATTCAAGAGAAAAGTCCAGTTATAGTCACCAATGCCTTTGTAAGCCTTATTACTCGCTTTAAATGGTTTTATAATCTCATTATTGATTTTAAGTTTAATTTTTTTACATTTTTTGTTAAAACAGATTATAATTGGATGTTTTCCTCGAGAAACATGAAGCGAATCCCATCCATTGACAAGAAAAGTCCATTTATAGTCACCAATGCCTTTGTAAGCCTTATTACTCGCTTTAAATGGTTTTATAATTTCGTTATTGATTTTAAGTTGAACTTTTTTTGCATTTTTCGTTAAAATAGATTATAATTGGATGTTTCCCTTGGGAAACGTGAAGTGAATCCCATCCATTCAAGAGAAAAGTCCAGTTATAGTCACCAATGCCTTTGTAAGCCTTATTACTCGCTTTAAATGGTTTTATAATCTCATTATTGATTTTAAGTTTAATTTTTTTACATTTTTTGTTAAAACAGATTATAATTGGATGTTTTCCTCGAGAAACATGAAGCGAATCCCATCCATTGACAAGAAAAGTCCATTAATAGTCACCAATGCCTTTGTAAGCCTTATTACTAGCTTTAAATGGTTTTATAATCTCATTATTGATTTTAAGTTTAATTTTTTTACATTTTTTTTAAAACAGATTATAATTGGATGTTTCCCTCGAGAAACGTGAAGCGAATCCCATCCATTGACAAGAAAAGTCCATTAATAGTCACCAATGCCTTTGTAAGCCTTATTACTAGCTTTAAATGGTTTTATAATCTCATTATTGATTTTAAGTTTAATTTTTTTACATTTTTTTTAAAACAGATTATAATTGGATGTTTCCCTCGAGAAACGTGAAGCGAATCCCATCCATTGACAAGAAAAGTCCATTTATAGTCACCAATGTCTTTGAAAGCCTTATTACTCGCTTTAAATGGTTTTATAATCTCGTTATAGATTTTAAGTTGAACTTTTTTGCATTTGTCGTTAAAACAGATTATAATTGGATGTTTCCATCGGAGAACGTAAAGCGAATCCCATCCATTGACAAGAAAAGTCCATTTATAGTCACCAATGCCTTTGTAAGCCTTATTACTCGCTTTAAATGGTTTTATAATCTCGTTATTGATTTTAAGTTGAACTTTTTTTGCATTTTTCGTTAAAATAGATTATAATTGGATGTTTCCCTTGGGAAACGTGAAGTGAATCCCATCCATTCAAGAGAAAAGTCCAGTTATAGTCACCAATGCCTTTGTAAGCCTTATTACTCGCTTTAAATGGTTTTATAATCTCATTATTGATTTTAAGTTTAATTTTTTTACATTTTTTGTTAAAACAGATTATAATTGGATGTTTTCCTCGAGAAACATGAAGCGAATCCCATCCATTGACAAGAAAAGTCCATTTATAGTCACCAATGCCTTTGTAAGCCTTATTACTCGCTTTAAATGGTTTTATAATTTTGTTATTGATTTTAAGTTGAACTTTTTTTGCATTTTTCGTTAAAATAGATTATAATTGGATGTTTCCCTTGGGAAACGTGAAGTGAATCCCATCCATTCAAGAGAAAAGTCCAGTTATAGTCACCAATGCCTTTGTAAGCCTTATTACTCGCTTTACATGGTTTTATAATCTCATTATTGATTTTAAGTTTAATTTTTTTTACATTTTTTGTTAAAACAGATTATAATTGGATGTTTCCCTTGAGAAACGTGAAGCGAATCCCATCCTTTGACAAGAAAAGTCCATTTATAGTCACCAATGCCTTTGAAAGCCTTATTACTCGCTTTAAATGGTTTTATAATCTCATTATTGATTTTAAGTTTAATTTTTTTACATTTTTTGTTAAAACAGATTATAATTGGATGTTTCGCTCGAGAAACGTGAAGCGAATCCCATCCATTGACAAGAAAAGTCCATTTATAGTCACCAATGCCTTTGTAAGCCTTATTACTCGCTTTAAATGGTTTTATAATCTCATTATTGATTTTAAGTTTAATTTTTTTACATTTTTTGTTAAAACAGATTATAATTGGATGTTTTCCTCGAGAAACATGAAGCGAATCCCATCCATTGACAAGAAAAGTCCATTTATAGTCACCAATGCCTTTGTAAGCCTTATTACTAGCTTTAAATGGTTTTATAATCTCATTATTTATTTTAAGTTTAATTTTTTTACATTTTTTGTTAAAACAGATTATAATTGGATGTTTCCCTCAAGAAACGTGAAGCGAATCCCATCCTTTGAAAAGAAAAGTCCATTTATAGTCACCAATGCCTTTGTAAGCCTTATTACTCGCTTTAAATGGTTTTACAATCTCATTATTGATTTTAAGTTTAATTTTTTTACATTTTTTGTTAAAACAGATTATAATTGGATGTTTCCCTTGGGAAACGTGAAGCGAATCCCATCCTTTGACAAGAAAAGTCCATTTATAGTCACCAATGCCTTTGAAAGCCTTATTACTCGCTTTAAATGGTTTTATAATCTCGTTATTGATTTTAAGTTGAACTTTTTTGTATTTTTCGTTAAAACAGATTATAATTGGATGTTTCCCTTGGCAAACGTGACGCGAATGCCATCCATTCAAGAGAAAAGTCCAGTTATAGTCACCAATGCCTTTGTAAGCTTTATTACTCGCTTTAAATGGTTTTATAATCTCATTATTGATTTTAAGTTTAATTTTTTTACATTTTTTGTTAAAACAGATAATAATTGGATGTTTCCCTTGGGAAACGTGAAGCGAATCCCATCCTTTGACAAGAAAAGTCCATTTATAGTCACCAATGCCTTTGAAAGCCTTATTACTCGTTTTAAATGGTTTTATAATCTCGTTATTGATTTTAAGTTGAACTTTTTTGTATTTTTCGTTAAAACAGATTATAATTGGATGTTTCCCTTGGCAAACGTGACGCGAATCCCATCCATTGACAAGAAAAGTCCATTTATTGTCACCAATGCCTTTGTAAGCCTTATTACTAGCTTTAAATGGTTTTATAATCTCATTATTGATTTTAAGTTTAATTTTTTAAATTTTTTTTTAAAACAGATTATAATTGGATGTTTCCCTCGGGAAACGTGAAGCGAATCCCTTCCATTCAGAACAAAAGTCCATTTATAGTCACCAATGCCTTTGTAAGCCTTATTACTCGCTTTAAATGGTTTTATAATCTCATTATTGATTTTAAGTTTAATTTTTTTGAATTTTTTGTTCAAATAGATTATAATTGGATGTTTCCCTCAAGAAACGTGAAGCGAATCCCATCGATTGACAAGAAAAGTCCATTTATAGTCACCAATGCCTTTGAAAGCCTTATTACTCGCTTTAAATGGTTTTATAATCTCAATATTGATTTTAAGTTTAACTTTTTTACATTTTTTGTTAAAACAGATTATAATTGGATGTTTTCCTCGAGAAACATGAAGCGAATCCCATCCATTGACAAGAAAAGTCCATTTATTGTCACCAATGCCTTTGTAAGCCTTATTACTAGCTTTAAATGGTTTTATAATCTCATTATTGATTTTAAGTTTAATTTTTTTACATTTTTTTTTAAAACAGATTATAATTGGATGTTTTCCTCGAGAAACATGAAGCGAATCCCATCCATTGACAAGAAAAGTCCAGTTATAGTCACCAATGCCTTTGTAAGCCTTATTACTAGCTTTAAATGGTTTTATAATCTCATTATTGATTTTAAGTTTAATTTTTTTACATTTTTTTTTAAAACAGATTATAATTGGATGTTTTCCTCGAGAAACGTGAAGCGAATCCCATCCATTGACAAGAAAAGTCCATTTATAGTCACCAATGCCTTTGTAAGCCTTATTACTAGCTTTAAATGGTTTTATAATCTCATTATTGATTTTAAGTTTAATTTTTTTACATTTTTTTTTAAAACAGATTATAATTGGATGTTTCCCTCGAGAAACGTGAAGCGAATCCCATCCATTGACAAGAAAAGTCCATTTATAGTCACCAATGCCTTTGTAAGCCTTATTACTCGCTTTAAATGGTTTTATAATTTCGTTATTGATTTTAAGTTGAACTTTTTTTGCATTTTTCGTTAAAATAGATTATAATTGGATGTTTCCCTTGGGAAACGTGAAGTGAATCCCATCCATTCAAGAGAAAAGTCCAGTTATAGTCACCAATGCCTTTGTAAGCCTTATTACTCACTTTAAATGGTTTTATAATCTCATTATTGATTTTAAGTTTAATTTTTTTACATTTTTTGTTAAAACAGA
This sequence comes from Theobroma cacao, assembly GCF_053813885.1. Classification (NCBI taxonomy): domain Eukaryota; kingdom Viridiplantae; phylum Streptophyta; class Magnoliopsida; order Malvales; family Malvaceae; genus Theobroma; species Theobroma cacao. Next base: position 25,404,286 of record NC_142647.1, read on the forward strand.
TTATAATTGGATGTTTTCCTCGAGAAACATGAAGCGAATCCCATCCATTGACAAGAAAAGTCCATTAATAGTCACCAATGCCTTTGTAAGCCTTATTACTAGCTTTAAATGGTTTTATAATCTCATTATTGATTTTAAGTTTAATTTTTTTACATTTTTTTTAAAACAGATTATAATTGGATGTTTCCCTCGAGAAACGTGAAGCGAATCCCATCCATTGACAAGAAAAGTCCATTAATAGTCACCAATGCCTTTGTAAGCCTTATTACTAGCTTTAAATGGTTTTATAATCTCATTATTGATTTTAAGTTTAATTTTTTTACATTTTTTTTAAAACAGATTATAATTGGATGTTTCCCTCGAGAAACGTAAAGCGAATCCCATCCATTGACAAGAAAAGTCCATTTATAGTCACCAATGTCTTTGAAAGCCTTATTACTCGCTTTAAATGGTTTTATAATCTCGTTATAGATTTTAAGTTGAACTTTTTTGCATTTGTCGTTAAAACAGATTATAATTGGATGTTTCCATCGGAGAACGTAAAGCGAATCCCATCCATTGACAAGAAAAGTCCATTTATAGTCACCAATGCCTTTGTAAGCCTTATTACTCGCTTTAAATGGTTTTATAATCTCGTTATTGATTTTAAGTTGAACTTTTTTTGCATTTTTCGTTAAAATAGATTATAATTGGATGTTTCCCTTGGGAAACGTGAAGTGAATCCCATCCATTCAAGAGAAAAGTCCAGTTATAGTCACCAATGCCTTTGTAAGCCTTATTACTCGCTTTAAATGGTTTTATAATCTCATTATTGATTTTAAGTTTAATTTTTTTGAATTTTTAGTTCAAATAGATTATAATTGGATGTTTCCCTCAAGAAACGTGAAGCGAATCCCATCGATTGACAAGAAAAGTCCATTTATAGTCACCAATGCCTTTGAAAGCCTTATTACTCGCTTTAAATGGTTTTATAATCTCATTATTAATTTTAAGTTTAATTTTTTTACATTTTTTGTTAAAACAGATTATAATTGGATGTTTTCCTCGAGAAACATGAAGCGAATCCCATCCATTGACAAGAAAAGTCCATTTATTGTCACCAATGCCTTTGTAAGCCTTATTACTAGCTTTAAATGGTTTTATAATCTCATTATTGATTTTAAGTTTAATTTTTTTACATTTTTTTTAAAACAGATTAGAATTGGATGTTTTCCTCGAGAAACATGAAGCGAATCCCATCCATTGACAAGAAAAGTCCATTTATAGTCACCAATGCCTTTGTAAGCCTTATTACTAGCTTTAAATGGTTTTATAATCTCATTATTGATTTTAAGTTTAATTTTTTTATATTTTTTTTTAAAACAGATTATAATTGGATGTTTTCCTCGAGAAACGTGAAGCGAATCCCATCCATTGACAAGAAAAGTCCATTTATAGTCACCAATGCCTTTGTAAGCCTTATTACTCGCTTTAAATGGTTTTATAATCTCATTATTGATTTTAAGTTTAATTTTTTTACATTTTTTGTTAAAACAGATTATAATTGGATGTTTTCCTCGAGAAACATGAAGCGAATCCCATCCATTGACAAGAAAAGTCCATTTATAGTCACCAATGCCTTTGTAAGCCTTATTACTAGCTTTAAATGGTTTTATAATCTCATTATTGATTTTAAGTTTAATTTTTTTACATTTTTTTTAAAACAGATTATAATTGGATGTTTCCCTCGAGAAACGTGAAGCGAATCCCATCCATTGACAAGAAAAGTCCATTTATAGTCACCAATGCCTTTGTAAGCCTTATTACTCGCTTTAAATGGTTTTATAATCTCATTATTGATTTTAAGTTTAATTTTTTTACATTTTTTGTTACAACAGATTATAATTGGATGTTTTCCTCGAGAAACATGAAGCGAATCCCATCCATTGACAAGAAAAGTCCATTTATAGTCACCAATGCCTTTGTAAGCCTTATTACTAGCTTTAAATGGTTTTATAATCTCATTATTGATTTTAAGTTTAATTTTTTTACATTTTTTTTAAAACAGATTATAATTGGATGTTTCCCTCGAGAAACGTGAAGCGAATCCCATCCATTGACAAGAAAAGTCCATTTATAGTCACCAATGTCTTTGAAAGCCTTATTACTCGCTTTAAATGGTTTTATAATCTCGTTATAGATTTTAAGTTGAACTTTTTTGCATTTGTCGTTAAAACAGATTATAATTGGATGTTTCCATCGGAGAACGTAAAGCGAATCCCATCCATTGACAAGAAAAGTCCATTTATAGTCACCAATGCCTTTGTAAGCCTTATTACTCGCTTTAAATGGTTTTATAATCTCGTTATTGATTTTAAGTTGAACTTTTTTTGCATTTTTCGTTAAAATAGATTATAATTGGATGTTTCCCTTGGGAAACGTGAAGTGAATCCCATCCATTCAAGAGAAAAGTCCAGTTATAGTCACCAATGCCTTTGTAAGCCTTATTACTCGCTTTAAATGGTTTTATAATCTCATTATTGATTTTAAGTTTAATTTTTTTACATTTTTTGTTAAAACAGATTATAATTGGATGTTTCCCTCGAGAAACGTGAAGCGAATCCCATCCTTTGACAAGAAAAGTCCATTTATAGTCACCAATGCCTTTGAAAGCCTTATTACTCGCTTTAAATGGTTTTATAATCTCATTATTGATTTTAAGTTTAATTTTTTTACATTTTTTGTTAAAACAGATTATAATTGGATGTTTCGCTCGAGAAACGTGAAGCGAATCCCATCCATTGACAAGAAAAGTCCATTTATAGTCACCAATGCCTTTGTAAGCCTTATTACTCGCTTTAAATGGTTTTATAATCTCATTATTGATTTTAAGTTTAATTTTTTTACATTTTTTGTTAAAACAGATTATAATTGGATGTTTTCCTCGAGAAACATGAAGCGAATCCCATCCATTGACAAGAAAAGTCCATTTATAGTCACCAATGCCTTTGTAAGCCTTATTACTCGCTTTAAATGGTTTTATAATCTCGTTATTGATTTTAAGTTGAACTTTTTTTGCATTTTTCGTTAAAATAGATTATAATTGGATGTTTCCCTTGGGAAACGTGAAGTGAATCCCATCCATTCAAGAGAAAAGTCCAGTTATAGTCACCAATGCCTTTGTAAGCCTTATTACTCGCTTTACATGGTTTTATAATCTCATTATTGATTTTAAGTTTAATTTTTTTACATTTTTTGTTAAAACAGATTATAATTGGATGTTTCCCTCGAGAAACGTGAAGCGAATCCCATCCTTTGACAAGAAAAGTCCATTTATAGTCACCAATGCCTTTGAAAGCCTTATTACTCGCTTTAAATGGTTTTATAATCTCATTATTGATTTTAAGTTTAATTTTTTTACATTTTTTCTTAAAACAGATTATAATTGGATGTTTCGCTCGAGAAACGTGAAGCGAATCCCATCCATTGACAAGAAAAGTCCATTTATAGTCACCAATGCCTTTGTAAGCCTTATTACTCGCTTTAAATGGTTTTATAATCTCATTATTGATTTTAAGTTTAATTTTTTTACATTTTTTGTTAAAACAGATAATAATTGGATGTTTCCCTTGGGAAACGTGAAGCGAATCCCATCCTTTGACAAGAAAAGTCCATTTATAGTCACCAATGCCTTTGAAAGCCTTATTACTCGTTTTAAATGGTTTTATAATCTCGTTATTGATTTTAAGTTGAACTTTTTTGTATTTTTCGTTAAAACAGATTATAATTGGATGTTTCCCTTGGCAAACGTGACGCGAATCCCATCCATTGACAAGAAAAGTCCATTTATTGTCACCAATGCCTTTGTAAGCCTTATTACTAGCTTTAAATGGTTTTATAATCTCATTATTGATTTTAAGTTTAATTTTTTAAATTTTTTTTTAAAACAGATTATAATTGGATGTTTCCCTCGGGAAACGTGAAGCGAATCCCTTCCATTCAGAACAAAAGTCCATTTATAGTCACCAATGCCTTTGTAAGCCTTATTACTCGCTTTAAATGGTTTTATAATCTCATTATTGATTTTAAGTTTAATTTTTTTGAATTTTTTGTTCAAATAGATTATAATTGGATGTTTCCCTCAAGAAACGTGAAGCGAATCCCATCGATTGACAAGAAAAGTCCATTTATAGTCACCAATGCCTTTGAAAGCCTTATTACTCGCTTTAAATGGTTTTATAATCTCAATATTGATTTTAAGTTTAACTTTTTTACATTTTTTGTTAAAACAGATTATAATTGGATGTTTTCCTCGAGAAACATGAAGCGAATCCCATCCATTGACAAGAAAAGTCCATTTATTGTCACCAATGCCTTTGTAAGCCTTATTACTAGCTTTAAATGGTTTTATAATCTCATTATTGATTTTAAGTTTAATTTTTTTACATTTTTTTTTAAAACAGATTATAATTGGATGTTTTCCTCGAGAAACATGAAGCGAATCCCATCCATTGACAAGAAAAGTCCAGTTATAGTCACCAATGCCTTTGTAAGCCTTATTACTAGCTTTAAATGGTTTTATAATCTCATTATTGATTTTAAGTTTAATTTTTTTACATTTTTTTTTAAAACAGATTATAATTGGATGATTTCCTCGAGAAACGTGAAGCGAATCCCATCCATTGACAAGAAAAGTCCATTTATAGTCACCAATGCCTTTGTAAGCCTTATTACTAGCTTTAAATGGTTTTATAATCTCATTATTGATTTTAAGTTTAATTTTTTTACATTTTTTTTTAAAACAGATTATAATTGGATGTTTCCCTCGAGAAACGTGAAGCGAATCCCATCCATTGACAAGAAAAGTCCATTTATAGTCACCAATGCCTTTGTAAGCCTTATTACTCGCTTTAAATGGTTTTATAATTTCGTTATTGATTTTAAGTTGAACTTTTTTTGCATTTTTCGTTAAAATAGATTATAATTGGATGTTTCCCTTGGGAAACGTGAAGTGAATCCCATCCATTCAAGAGAAAAGTCCAGTTATAGTCACCAATGCCTTTGTAAGCCTTATTACTCACTTTAAATGGTTTTATAATCTCATTATTGATTTTAAGTTTAATTTTTTTACATTTTTTGTTAAAACAGATTATAATTGGATGTTTTCCTCGAGAAACATGAAGCGAATCCCATCCATTGACAAGAAAAGTCCATTAATAGTCACCAATGCCTTTGTAAGCCTTATTACTAGCTTTAAATGGTTTTATAATCTCATTATTGATTTTAAGTTTAATTTTTTTACATTTTTTTTAAAACAGATTATAATTGGATGTTTCCCTCGAGAAACGTGAAGCGAATCCCATCCATTGACAAGAAAAGTCCATTAATAGTCACCAATGCCTTTGTAAGCCTTATTACTAGCTTTAAATGGTTTTATAATCTCATTATTGATTTTAAGTTTAATTTTTTTACATTTTTTTTAAAACAGATTATAATTGGATGTTTCCCTCGAGAAACGTGAAGCGAATCCCATCCATTGACAAGAAAAGTCCATTTATAGTCACCAATGTCTTTGAAAGCCTTATTACTCGCTTTAAATGGTTTTATAATCTCGTTATAGATTTTAAGTTGAACTTTTTTGCATTTGTCGTTAAAACAGATTATAATTGGATGTTTCCATCGGAGAACGTAAAGCGAATCCCATCCATTGACAAGAAAAGTCCATTTATAGTCACCAATGCCTTTGTAAGCCTTATTACTCGCTTTAAATGGTTTTATAATCTCGTTATTGATTTTAAGTTGAAATTTTTTTGCATTTTTCGTTAAAATAGATTATAATTGGATGTTTCCCTTGGGAAACGTGAAGTGAATCCCATCCATTCAAGAGAAAAGTCCAGTTATAGTCACCAATGCCTTTGTAAGCCTTATTACTCGCTTTAAATGGTTTTATAATCTCATTATTGATTTTAAGTTTAATTTTTTTGAATTTTTAGTTCAAATAGATTATAATTGGATGTTTCCCTCAAGAAACGTGAAGCGAATCCCATCGATTGACAAGAAAAGTCCATTTATAGTCACCAATGCCTTTGAAAGCCTTATTACTCGCTTTAAATGGTTTTATAATCTCATTATTAATTTTAAGTTTAATTTTTTTACATTTTTTGTTAAAACAGATTATAATTGGATGTTTTCCTCGAGAAACATGAAGCGAATCCCATCCATTGACAAGAAAAGTCCATTTATTGTCACCAATGCCTTTGTAAGCCTTATTACTAGCTTTAAATGGTTTTATAATCTCATTATTGATTTTAAGTTTAATTTTTTTACATTTTTTTTAAAACAGATTAGAATTGGATGTTTTCCTCGAGAAACATGAAGCGAATCCCATCCATTGACAAGAAAAGTCCATTTATAGTCACCAATGCCTTTGTAAGCCTTATTACTAGCTTTAAATGGTTTTATAATCTCATTATTGATTTTAAGTTTAATTTTTTTATATTTTTTTTTAAAACAGATTATAATTGGATGTTTTCCTCGAGAAACGTGAAGCGAATCCCATCCATTGACAAGAAAAGTCCATTTATAGTCACCAATGCCTTTGTAAGCCTTATTACTCGCTTTAAATGGTTTTATAATCTCATTATTGATTTTAAGTTTAATTTTTTTACATTTTTTGTTAAAACAGATTATAATTGGATGTTTTCCTCGAGAAACATGAAGCGAATCCCATCCATTGACAAGAAAAGTCCATTTATAGTCACCAATGCCTTTGTAAGCCTTATTACTAGCTTTAAATGGTTTTATAATCTCATTATTGATTTTAAGTTTAATTTTTTTACATTTTTTTTAAAACAGATTATAATTGGATGTTTCCCTCGAGAAACGTGAAGCGAATCCCATCCATTGACAAGAAAAGTCCATTTATAGTCACCAATGCCTTTGTAAGCCTTATTACTCGCTTTAAATGGTTTTATAATCTCATTATTGATTTTAAGTTTAATTTTTTTACATTTTTTGTTACAACAGATTATAATTGGATGTTTTCCTCGAGAAACATGAAGCGAATCCCATCCATTGACAAGAAAAGTCCATTTATAGTCACCAATGCCTTTGTAAGCCTTATTACTAGCTTTAAATGGTTTTATAATCTCATTATTGATTTTAAGTTTAATTTTTTTACATTTTTTTTTAAAACAGATTATAATTGGATGTTTCCCTCGAGAAACGTGAAGCGAATCCCATCCATTGACAAGAAAAGTCCATTTATAGTCACCAATGTCTTTGAAAGCCTTATTACTCGCTTTAAATGGTTTTATAATCTCGTTATAGATTTTAAGTTGAACTTTTTTGCATTTGTCGTTAAAACAGATTATAATTGGATGTTTCCATCGGAGAACGTAAAGCGAATCCCATCCATTGACAAGAAAAGTCCATTTATAGTCACCAATGCCTTTGTAAGCCTTATTACTCGCTTTAAATGGTTTTATAATCTCGTTATTGATTTTAAGTTGAACTTTTTTTGCATTTTTCGTTAAAATAGATTATAATTGGATGTTTCCCTTGGGAAACGTGAAGTGAATCCCATCCATTCAAGAGAAAAGTCCAGTTATAGTCACCAATGCCTTTGTAAGCCTTATTACTCGCTTTAAATGGTTTTATAATCTCATTATTGATTTTAAGTTTAATTTTTTTACATTTTTTGTTAAAACAGATTATAATTGGATGTTTCCCTCGAGAAACGTGAAGCGAATCCCATCCTTTGACAAGAAAAGTCCATTTATAGTCACCAATGCCTTTGAAAGCCTTATTACTCGCTTTAAATGGTTTTATAATCTCATTATTGATTTTAAGTTTAATTTTTTTACATTTTTTGTTAAAACAGATTATAATTGGATGTTTCGCTCGAGAAACGTGAAGCGAATCCCATCCATTGACAAGAAAAGTCCATTTATAGTCACCAATGCCTTTGTAAGCCTTATTACTCGCTTTAAATGGTTTTATAATCTCATTATTGATTTTAAGTTTAATTTTTTTACATTTTTTGTTAAAACAGATTATAATTGGATGTTTTCCTCGAGAAACATGAAGCGAATCCCATCCATTGACAAGAAAAGTCCATTTATAGTCACCAATGCCTTTGTAAGCCTTATTACTCGCTTTAAATGGTTTTATAATCTCGTTATTGATTTTAAGTTGAACTTTTTTTGCATTTTTCGTTAAAATAGATTATAATTGGATGTTTCCCTTGGGAAACGTGAAGTGAATCCCATCCATTCAAGAGAAAAGTCCAGTTATAGTCACCAATGCCTTTGTAAGCCTTATTACTCGCTTTACATGGTTTTATAATCTCATTATTGATTTTAAGTTTAATTTTTTTACATTTTTTGTTAAAACAGATTATAATTGGATGTTTCCCTCGAGAAACGTGAAGCGAATCCCATCCTTTGACAAGAAAAGTCCATTTATAGTCACCAATGCCTTTGAAAGCCTTATTACTCGCTTTAAATGGTTTTATAATCTCATTATTGATTTTAAGTTTAATTTTTTTACATTTTTTCTTAAAACAGATTATAATTGGATGTTTCGCTCGAGAAACGTGAAGCGAATCCCATCCATTGACAAGAAAAGTCCATTTATAGTCACCAATGCCTTTGTAAGCCTTATTACTCGCTTTAAATGGTTTTATAATCTCATTATTGATTTTAAGTTTAATTTTTTTACATTTTTTGTTAAAACAGATTATAATTGGATGTTTTCCTCGAGAAACATGAAGCGAATCCCATCCATTGACAAGAAAAGTCCATTTATAGTCACCAATGCCTTTGTAAGCCTTATTACTAGCTTTAAATGGTTTTATAATCTCATTATTGATTTTAAGTTTAATTTTTTTACATTTTTTTTTAAAACAGATTATAATTGGATGTTTCCCTCGGGAAACGTGAAGCGAATCCCTTCCATTCAGAACAAAAGTCCATTTATAGTCACCAATGCCTTTGTAAGCCTTATTACTCGCTTTAAATGGTTTTATAATCTCATTATTGATTTTAAGTTTAATTTTTTTGAATTTTTTGTTCAAATAGATTATAATTGGATGTTTCCCTCAAGAAACGTGAAGCGAATCCCATCGATTGACAAGAAAAGTCCATTTATAGTCACCAATGCCTTTGAAAGCCTTATTACTCGCTTTAAATGGTTTTATAATCTCAATATTGATTTTAAGTTTAACTTTTTTACATTTTTTGTTAAAACAGATTATAATTGGATGTTTTCCTCGAGAAACATGAAGCGAATCCCATCCATTGACAAGAAAAGTCCATTTATTGTCACCAATGCCTTTGTAAGCCTTATTACTAGCTTTAAATGGTTTTATAATCTCATTATTGATTTTAAGTTTAATTTTTTTACATTTTTTTTTAAAACAGATTATAATTGGATGTTTTCCTCGAGAAACATGAAGCGAATCCCATCCATTGACAAGAAAAGTCCAGTTATAGTCACCAATGCCTTTGTAAGCCTTATTACTAGCTTTAAATGGTTTTATAATCTCATTATTGATTTTAAGTTTAATTTTTTTACATTTTTTTTTAAAACAGATTATAATTGGATGTTTTCCTCGAGAAACGTGAAGCGAATCCCATCCATTGACAAGAAAAGTCCATTTATAGTCACCAATGCCTTTGTAAGCCTTATTACTAGCTTTAAATGGTTTTATAATCTCATTATTGATTTTAAGTTTAATTTTTTTACATTTTTTTTTAAAACAGATTATAATTGGATGTTTCCCTCGAGAAACGTGAAGCGAATCCCATCCATTGACAAGAAAAGTCCATTTATAGTCACCAATGCCTTTGTAAGCCTTATTACTCGCTTTAAATGGTTTTATAATTTCGTTATTGATTTTAAGTTGAACTTTTTTTGCATTTTTCGTTAAAATAGATTATAATTGGATGTTTCCCTTGGGAAACGTGAAGTGAATCCCATCCATTCAAGAGAAAAGTCCAGTTATAGTCACCAATGCCTTTGTAAGCCTTATTACTCACTTTAAATGGTTTTATAATCTCATTATTGATTTTAAGTTTAATTTTTTTACATTTTTTGTTAAAACAGATTATAATTGGATGTTTTCCTCGAGAAACATGAAGCGAATCCCATCCATTGACAAGAAAAGTCCATTAATAGTCACCAATGCCTTTGTAAGCCTTATTACTAGCTTTAAATGGTTTTATAATCTCATTATTGATTTTAAGTTTAATTTTTTTACATTTTTTTTAAAACAGATTATAATTGGATGTTTCCCTCGAGAAACGTGAAGCGAATCCCATCCATTGACAAGAAAAGTCCATTAATAGTCACCAATGCCTTTGTAAGCCTTATTACTAGCTTTAAATGGTTTTATAATCTCATTATTGATTTTAAGTTTAATTTTTTTACATTTTTTTTAAAACAGATTATAATTGGATGTTTCCCTCGAGAAACGTGAAGCGAATCCCATCCATTGACAAGAAAAGTCCATTTATAGTCACCAATGTCTTTGAAAGCCTTATTACTCGCTTTAAATGGTTTTATAATCTCGTTATAGATTTTAAGTTGAACTTTTTTGCATTTGTCGTTAAAACAGATTATAATTGGATGTTTCCATCGGAGAACGTAAAGCGAATCCCATCCATTGACAAGAAAAGTCCATTTATAGTCACCAATGCCTTTGTAAGCCTTATTACTCGCTTTAAATGGTTTTATAATCTCGTTATTGATTTTAAGTTGAACTTTTTTTGCATTTTTCGTTAAAATAGATTATAATTGGATGTTTCCCTTGGGAAACGTGAAGTGAATCCCATCCATTCAAGAGAAAAGTCCAGTTATAGTCACCAATGCCTTTGTAAGCCTTATTACTCGCTTTAAATGGTTTTATAATCTCATTATTGATTTTAAGTTTAATTTTTTTGAATTTTTAGTTCAAATAGATTATAATTGGATGTTTCCCTCAAGAAACGTGAAGCGAATCCCATCGATTGACAAGAAAAGTCCATTTATAGTCACCAATGCCTTTGAAAGCCTTATTACTCGCTTTAAATGGTTTTATAATCTCATTATTAATTTTAAGTTTAATTTTTTTACATTTTTTGTTAAAACAGATTATAATTGGATGTTTTCCTCGAGAAACATGAAGCGAATCCCATCCATTGACAAGAAAAGTCCATTTATTGTCACCAATGCCTTTGTAAGCCTTATTACTAGCTTTAAATGGTTTTATAATCTCATTATTGATTTTAAGTTTAATTTTTTTACATTTTTTTTAAAACAGATTAGAATTGGATGTTTTCCTCGAGAAACATGAAGCGAATCCCATCCATTGACAAGAAAAGTCCATTTATAGTCACCAATGCCTTTGTAAGCCTTATTACTAGCTTTAAATGGTTTTATAATCTCATTATTGATTTTAAGTTTAATTTTTTTATATTTTTTTTTAAAACAGATTATAATTGGATGTTTTCCTCGAGAAACGTGAAGCGAATCCCATCCATTGACAAGAAAAGTCCATTTATAGTCACCAATGCCTTTGTAAGCCTTATTACTCGCTTTAAATGGTTTTATAATCTCATTATTGATTTTAAGTTTAATTTTTTTACATTTTTTGTTAAAACAGATTATAATTGGATGTTTTCCTCGAGAAACATGAAGCGAATCCCATCCATTGACAAGAAAAGTCCATTTATAGTCACCAATGCCTTTGTAAGCCTTATTACTAGCTTTAAATGGTTTTATAATCTCATTATTGATTTTAAGTTTAATTTTTTTACATTTTTTTTAAAACAGATTATAATTGGATGTTTCCCTCGAGAAACGTGAAGCGAATCCCATCCATTGACAAGAAAAGTCCATTTATAGTCACCAATGCCTTTGTAAGCCTTATTACTCGCTTTAAATGGTTTTATAATCTCATTATTGATTTTAAGTTTAATTTTTTTACATTTTTTGTTACAACAGATTATAATTGGATGTTTTCCTCGAGAAACATGAAGCGAATCCCATCCATTGACAAGAAAAGTCCATTTATAGTCACCAATGCCTTTGTAAGCCTTATTACTAGCTTTAAATGGTTTTATAATCTCATTATTGATTTTAAGTTTAATTTTTTTACATTTTTTTTTAAAACAGATTATAATTGGATGTTTCCCTCGAGAAACGTGAAGCGAATCCCATCCATTGACAAGAAAAGTCCATTTATAGTCACCAATGTCTTTGAAAGCCTTATTACTCGCTTTAAATGGTTTTATAATCTCGTTATAGATTTTAAGTTGAACTTTTTTGCATTTGTCGTTAAAACAGATTATAATTGGATGTTTCCATCGGAGAACGTAAAGCGAATCCCATCCATTGACAAGAAAAGTCCATTTATAGTCACCAATGCCTTTGTAAGCCTTATTACTCGCTTTAAATGGTTTTATAATCTCGTTATTGATTTTAAGTTGAACTTTTTTTGCATTTTTCGTTAAAATAGATTATAATTGGATGTTTCCCTTGGGAAACGTGAAGTGAATCCCATCCATTCAAGAGAAAAGTCCAGTTATAGTCACCAATGCCTTTGTAAGCCTTATTACTCGCTTTAAATGGTTTTATAATCTCATTATTGATTTTAAGTTTAATTTTTTTACATTTTTTGTTAAAACAGATTATAATTGGATGTTTCCCTCGAGAAACGTGAAGCGAATCCCATCCTTTGACAAGAAAAGTCCATTTATAGTCACCAATGCCTTTGAAAGCCTTATTACTCGCTTTAAATGGTTTTATAATCTCATTATTGATTTTAAGTTTAATTTTTTTACATTTTTTGTTAAAACAGATTATAATTGGATGTTTCGCTCGAGAAACGTGAAGCGAATCCCATCCATTGACAAGAAAAGTCCATTTATAGTCACCAATGCCTTTGTAAGCCTTATTACTCGCTTTAAATGGTTTTATAATCTCATTATTGATTTTAAGTTTAATTTTTTTACATTTTTTGTTAAAACAGATTATAATTGGATGTTTTCCTCGAGAAACATGAAGCGAATCCCATCCATTGACAAGAAAAGTCCATTTATAGTCACCAATGCCTTTGTAAGCCTTATTACTCGCTTTAAATGGTTTTATAATCTCGTTATTGATTTTAAGTTGAACTTTTTTTGCATTTTTCGTTAAAATAGATTATAATTGGATGTTTCCCTTGGGAAACGTGAAGTGAATCCCATCCATTCAAGAGAAAAGTCCAGTTATAGTCACCAATGCCTTTGTAAGCCTTATTACTCGCTTTACATGGTTTTATAATCTCATTATTGATTTTAAGTTTAATTTTTTTACATTTTTTGTTAAAACAGATTATAATTGGATGTTTCCCTCGAGAAACGTGAAGCGAATCCCATCCTTTGACAAGAAAAGTCCATTTATAGTCACCAATGCCTTTGAAAGCCTTATTACTCGCTTTAAATGGTTTTATAATCTCATTATTGATTTTAAGTTTAATTTTTTTACATTTTTTCTTAAAACAGATTATAATTGGATGTTTCGCTCGAGAAACGTGAAGCGAATCCCATCCATTGACAAGAAAAGTCCATTTATAGTCACCAATGCCTTTGTAAGCCTTATTACTCGCTTTAAATGGTTTTATAATCTCATTATTGATTTTAAGTTTAATTTTTTTACATTTTTTGTTAAAACAGATTATAATTGGATGTTTTCCTCGAGAAACATGAAGCGAATCCCATCCATTGACAAGAAAAGTCCATTTATAGTCACCAATGCCTTTGTAAGCCTTATTACTAGCTTTAAATGGTTTTATAATCTCATTATTGATTTTAAGTTTAATTTTTTTACATTTTTTGTTAAAACAGATTATAATTGGATGTTTCCCTCGAGAAACGTGAAGCGAATCCCATCCTTTGAAAAGAAAAGTCCATTTATAGTCACCAATGCCTTTGAAAGCCTTATTACTCGCTTTAAATGGTTTTATAATCTCATTATTGATTTTAAGTTTAATTTTTTTACATTTTTTGTTAAAACAGATTATAATTGGATGTTTCCCTCGAGAAACGTGAAGCGAATCCCTTCCATTCAGAACAAAAGTCCATTTATAGTCACCAATGCCTTTGTAAGCCTTATTACTCGCTTTAAATGGTTTTATAATCTCATTATTGATTTTAAGTTTAATTTTTTTGAATTTTTTGTTCAAATAGATTATAATTGGATGTTTCCCTCAAGAAACGTGAAGCGAATCCCATCGATTGACAAGAAAAGTCCATTTATAGTCACCAATGCCTTTGAAAGCCTTATTACTCGCTTTAAATGGTTTTATAATCTCATTATTGATTTTAAGTTTAATTTTTTTACATTTTTTGTTAAAACAGATTATAATTGGATGTTTTCCTCGAGAAACGTGAAGCGAATCCCATCCATTGACAAGAAAAGTCCATTTATAGTCACCAATGTCTTTGAAAGCCTTATTACTCGCTTTAAATGGTTTTATAATCTCGTTATAGATTTTAAGTTGAACTTTTTTGCATTTGTCGTTAAAACAGATTATAATTGGATGTTTCCATCGGAGAACGTAAAGCGAATCCCATCCATTGACAAGAAAAGTCCATTTATAGTCACCAATGCCTTTGTAAGCCTTATTACTCGCTTTAAATGGTTTTATAATCTCGTTATTGATTTTAAGTTGAACTTTTTTTGCATTTTTCGTTAAAATAGATTATAATTGGATGTTTCCCTTGGGAAACGTGAAGTGAATCCCATCCATTCAAGAGAAAAGTCCAGTTATAGTCACCAATGCCTTTGTAAGCCTTATTACTCGCTTTAAATGGTTTTATAATCTCATTATTGATTTTAAGTTTAATTTTTTTACATTTTTTGTTAAAACAGATTATAATTGGATGTTTTCCTCGAGAAACATGAAGCGAATCCCATCCATTGACAAGAAAAGTCCATTTATAGTCACCAATGCCTTTGTAAGCCTTATTACTCGCTTTAAATGGTTTTATAATTTCGTTATTGATTTTAAGTTGAACTTTTTTTGCATTTTTCGTTAAAATAGATTATAATTGGATGTTTCCCTTGGGAAACGTGAAGTGAATCCCATCCATTCAAGAGAAAAGTCCAGTTATAGTCACCAATGCCTTTGTAAGCCTTATTACTCGCTTTAAATGGTTTTATAATCTCATTATTGATTTTAAGTTTAATTTTTTTACATTTTTTGTTAAAACAGATTATAATTGGATGTTTTCCTCGAGAAACATGAAGCGAATCCCATCCATTGACAAGAAAAGTCCATTAATAGTCACCAATGCCTTTGTAAGCCTTATTACTAGCTTTAAATGGTTTTATAATCTCATTATTGATTTTAAGTTTAATTTTTTTACATTTTTTTAAAAACAGATTATAATTGGTTGTTTCCCTCGAGAAACGTGAAGCGAATCCCATCCATTGACAAGAAAAGTCCATTAATAGTCACCAATGCCTTTGTAAGCCTTATTACTAGCTTTAAATGGTTTTATAATCTCATTATTGATTTTAAGTTTAATTTTTTTACATTTTTTTTAAAACAGATTATAATTGGATGTTTCCCTCGAGAAACGTGAAGCGAATCCCATCCATTGACAAGAAAAGTCCATTTATAGTCACCAATGTCTTTGAAAGCCTTATTACTCGCTTTAAATGGTTTTATAATCTCGTTATAGATTTTAAGTTGAACTTTTTTGCATTTGTCGTTAAAACAGATTATAATTGGATGTTTCCATCGGAGAACGTAAAGCGAATCCCATCCATTGACAAGAAAAGTCCATTTATAGTCACCAATGCCTTTGTAAGCCTTATTACTCGCTTTAAATGGTTTTATAATCTCGTTATTGATTTTAAGTTGAACTTTTTTTGCATTTTTCGTTAAAATAGATTATAATTGGATGTTTCCCTTGGGAAACGTGAAGTGAATCCCATCCATTCAAGAGAAAAGTCCAGTTATAGTCACCAATGCCTTTGTAAGCCTTATTACTCGCTTTAAATGGTTTTATAATCTCATTATTGATTTTAAGTTTAATTTTTTTACATTTTTTGTTAAAACAGATTATAATTGGATGTTTTCCTCGAGAAACATGAAGCGAATCCCATCCATTGACAAGAAAAGTCCATTTATAGTCACCAATGCCTTTGTAAGCCTTATTACTCGCTTTAAATGGTTTTATAATTTCGTTATTGATTTTAAGTTGAACTTTTTTTGCATTTTTCGTTAAAATAGATTATAATTGGATGTTTCCCTTGGGAAACGTGAAGTGAATCCCATCCATTCAAGAGAAAAGTCCAGTTATAGTCACCAATGCCTTTGTAAGCCTTATTACTCGCTTTACATGGTTTTATAATCTCATTATTGATTTTAAGTTTAATTTTTTTTACATTTTTTGTTAAAACAGATTATAATTGGATGTTTCCCTTGAGAAACGTGAAGCGAATCCCATCCTTTGACAAGAAAAGTCCATTTATAGTCACCAATGCCTTTGAAAGCCTTATTACTCGCTTTAAATGGTTTTATAATCTCATTATTGATTTTAAGTTTAATTTTTTTACATTTTTTGTTAAAACAGATTATAATTGGATGTTTCGCTCGAGAAACGTGAAGCGAATCCCATCCTTTGAAAAGAAAAGTCCATTTATAGTCACCAATGCCTTTGTAAGCCTTATTACTAGCTTTAAATGGTTTTATAATCTCATTATTGATTTTAAGTTTAATTTTTTTACATTTTTTGTTAAAACAGATTATAATTGGATGTTTCCATCGGAGAACGTAAAGCGAATCCCATCCATTGACAAGAAAAGTCCATTTATAGTCACCAATGCCTTTGTAAGCCTTATTACTAGCTTTAAATGGTTTTATAATCTCATTATTTATTTTAAGTTTAATTTTTTTACATTTTTTGTTAAAACAGATTATAATTGGATGTTTCCCTCGAGAAACGTGAAGCGAATCCCATCCTTTGAAAAGAAAAGTCCATTTATAGTCACCAATGCCTTTGTAAGCCTTATTACTCACTTTAAATGGTTTTACAATCTCATTATTGATTTTAAGTTTAATTTTTTTACATTTTTTGTTAAAACAGATTATAATTGGATGTTTCCCTTGGGAAACGTGAAGCGAATCCCATCCTTTGACAAGAAAAGTCCATTTATAGTCACCAATGCCTTTGAAAGCCTTATTACTCGCTTTAAATGGTTTTATAATCTCGTTATTGATTTTAAGTTGAACTTTTTTGTATTTTTCGTTAAAACAGATTATAATTGGATGTTTCCCTTGGCAAACGTGACGCGAATGCCATCCATTCAAGAGAAAAGTCCAGTTATAGTCACCAATGCCTTTGTAAGCTTTATTACTCGCTTTAAATGGTTTTATAATCTCATTATTGATTTTAAGTTTAATTTTTTTACGTTTTTTGTTAAAACAGATAATAATTGGATGTTTCCCTTGGGAAACGTGAAGCGAATCCCATCCTTTGACAAGAAAAGTCCATTTATAGTCACCAATGCCTTTGAAAGCCTTATTACTCGTTTTAAATGGTTTTATAATCTCGTTATTGATTTTAAGTTGAACTTTTTTGTATTTTTCGTTAAAACAGATTATAATTGGATGTTTCCCTTGGCAAACGTGACGCGAATCCCATCCATTGACAAGAAAAGTCCATTTATTGTCACCAATGCCTTTGTAAGCCTTATTACTAGCTTTAAATGGTTTTATAATCTCATTATTGATTTTAAGTTTAATTTTTTAAATTTTTTTTTAAAACAGATTATAATTGGATGTTTCCCTCGGGAAACGTGAAGCGAATCCCTTCCATTCAGAACAAAAGTCCATTTATAGTCACCAATGCCTTTGTAAGCCTTATTACTCGCTTTAAATGGTTTTATAATCTCATTATTGATTTTAAGTTTAATTTTTTTGAATTTTTTGTTCAAATAGATTATAATTGGATGTTTCCCTCAAGAAACGTGAAGCGAATCCCATCGATTGACAAGAAAAGTCCATTTATAGTCACCAATGCCTTTGAAAGCCTTATTACTCGCTTTAAATGGTTTTATAATCTCAATATTGATTTTAAGTTTAACTTTTTTACATTTTTTGTTAAAACAGATTATAATTGGATGTTTTCCTCGAGAAACATGAAGCGAATCCCATCCATTGACAAGAAAAGTCCATTTATTGTCACCAATGCCTTTGTAAGCCTTATTACTAGCTTTAAATGGTTTTATAATCTCATTATTGATTTTAAGTTTAATTTTTTTACATTTTTTTTTAAAACAGATTATAATTGGATGTTTTCCTCGAGAAACATGAAGCGAATCCCATCCATTGACAAGAAAAGTCCAGTTATAGTCACCAATGCCTTTGTAAGCCTTATTACTAGCTTTAAATGGTTTTATAATCTCATTATTGATTTTAAGTTTAATTTTTTTACATTTTTTTTTAAAACAGATTATAATTGGATGTTTTCCTCGAGAAACGTGAAGCGAATCCCATCCATTGACAAGAAAAGTCCATTTATAGTCACCAATGCCTTTGTAAGCCTTATTACTAGCTTTAAATGGTTTTATAATCTCATTATTGATTTTAAGTTTAATTTTTTTACATTTTTTTTTAAAACAGATTATAATTGGATGTTTCCCTCGAGAAACGTGAAGCGAATCCCATCCATTGACAAGAAAAGTCCATTTATAGTCACCAATGCCTTTGTAAGCCTTATTACTCGCTTTAAATGGTTTTATAATCTCATTATTGATTTTAAGTTTAATTTTTTTACATTTTTTGTTAAAACAGATTATAATTGGATGTTTTCCTCGAGAAACATGAAGCGAATCCCATCCATTGACAAGAAAAGTCCATTTATAGTCACCAATGCCTTTGTAAGCTTTAGTACTAGCTTTAAATGGTTTTATAATCTCATTATTGATTTTAAGTTTAATTTTTTTACATTTTTTTTAAAACAGATTATAATTGGATGTTTCCCTCGAGAAACGTGAAGCGAATCCCATCCATTGACAAGAAAAGTCCATTTATAGTCACCAATGCCTTTGTAAGCCTTATTACTCGCTTTAAATGGTTTTATAATCTCATTATTGATTTTAAGTTTAATTTTTTTACATTTTTTGTTAAAACAGATTATAATTGGATGTTTTCCTCGAGAAACCTGAAGCGAATCCCATCCATTGACAAGAAAAGTCCATTTATAGTCACCAATGCCTTGTAAGCCTTATTACTAGCTTTAAATGGTTTTATAATCTCATTATTGATTTTAAGTTTAATTTTTTTATATTTTTTTTTAAAACAGATTATAATTGGATGTTTCCCTCGAGAAACGTGAAGCGAATCCCATCCATTGACAAGAAAAGTCCATTTATAGTCACCAATGCCTTTGTAAGCCTTATTACTCGCTTTAAATGGTTTTATAATCTCATTATTGATTTTAAGTTTAATTTTTTTACATTTTTTGTTAAAACAGATTATAATTGGATGTTTTCCTCGAGAAACATGAAGCGAATCCCATCCATTGACAAGAAAAGTCCATTTATAGTCACCAATGCCTTTGTAAGCCTTATTACTAGCTTTAAATGGTTTTATAATCTCATTATTGATTTTAAGTTTAATTTTTTTGAATTTTTTGTTCAAATAGATTATAATTGGATGTTTCCCTCAAGAAACGTGAAGCGAATCCCATCGATTGACAAGAAAAGTCCAGTTATAGTCACCAATGCCTTTGTAAGCCTTATTACTCGCTTTAAATGGTTTTATAATCTCATTATTGATTTTAAGTTTAATTTTTTTACATTTTTTGTTAAAACAGATTATAATTGGATGTTTTCCTCGAGAAACATGAAGCGAATCCCATCCATTGACAAGAAAAGTCCATTTATAGTCACCAATGCCTTTGTAAGCCTTATTACTAGCTTTAAATGGTTTTATAATCTCATTATTGATTTTAAGTTTAATTTTTTTACATTTTTTTTAAAACAGATTATAATTGGATGTTTCCCTCGAGAAACGTGAAGCGAATCCCATCCATTGACAAGAAAAGTCCATTTATAGTCACCAATGCCTTTGTAAGCCTTATTACTCGCTTTAAATGGTTTTATAATCTCATTATTGATTTTAAGTTTAATTTTTTTACATTTTCTGTTAAAACAGATTATAATTGGATGTTTTCCTCGAGAAACATGAAGCGAATCCCATCCATTGACAAGAAAAGTCCATTTATAGTCACCAATGCCTTTGTAAGCCTTATTACTACCTTTAAATGGTTTTATAATCTCATTATTGATTTTAAGTTTAATTTTTTTACATTTTTTTTAAAACAGATTATAATTGGATGTTTCCCTCGAGAAACGTGAAGCGAATCTCATCCATTGACAAAAAAAGTCCATTTATAGTCACCAATGTCTTTGAAAGCCTTATTACTCGCTTTAAATGGTTTTATAATCTCGTTATAGATTTTAAGTTGAACTTTTTTGCATTTGTCGTTAAAACTGATTATAATTGGATGTTTCCATCAGAGAACGTAAAGCGAATCCCATCCATTGACAAGAAAAGTCCATTTATAGTCACCAATGCCTTTGTAAGCCTTATTACTCGCTTTAAATGGTTATATAATCTCGTTATTGATTTTAAGTTGAACTTTTTTTGCATTTTTCGTTAAAATAGATTATAATTGGATGTTTCCCTTGGGAAACGTGAAGTGAATCCCATCCATTCAAGAGAAAAGTCCAGTTATAGTCACCAATGCCTTTGTAAGCCTTATTACTCGCTTTAAATGGTTTTATAATCTCATTATTGATTTTAAGTTTAATTTTTTTACATTTTTTGTTAAAACATATTATAATTGGATGTTTCCCTCGAGAAACGTGAAGCGAATCCCATCCTTTGACAAGAAAAGTCCATTTATAGTCACCAATGCCTTTGAAAGCCTTATTACTCGCTTTAAATGGTTTTATAATCTCATTATTGATTTTAAGTTTAATTTTTTTGAATTTTTTGTTCAAATAGATTATAATTGGATGTTTCCCTCAAGAAACGTGAAGCGAATCCCATCGATTGACAAGAAAAGTCCATTTATAGTCACCAATGCCTTTGAAAGCCTTATTACTCGCTTTAAATGGTTTTATAATCTCATTATTGATTTTAAGTTTAATTTTTTTACATTTTTTGTTAAAACAGATTATAATTGGATGTTTTCCTCGAGAAACATGAAGCGAATCCCATCCATTGACAAGAAAAGTCCATTTATTGTCACCAATGCCTTTGTAAGCCTTATTACTAGCTTTAAATGGTTTTATAATCTCATTATTGATTTTAAGTTTAATTTTTTTACATTTTTTTTTAAAACAGATTATAATTGGATGTTTTCCTCGAGAAACATGAAGCGAATCCCATCCATTGACAAGAAAAGTCCAGTTATAGTCACCAATGCCTTTGTAAGCCTTATTACTAGCTTTAAATGGTTTTATAATCTCATTATTGATTTTAAGTTTAATTTTTTTACATTTTTTTTTAAAACAGATTATAATTGGATGTTTTCCTCGAGAAACATGAAGCGAATCCCATCCATTGACAAGAAAAGTCCATTTATAGTCACCAATGCCTTGTAAGCCTTATTACTAGCTTTAAATGGTTTTATAATCTCATTATTGATTTTAAGTTTAATTTTTTTATATTTTTTTTTAAAACAGATTATAATTGGATGTTTCCCTCGAGAAACGTGAAGCGAATCCCATCCATTGACAAGAAAAGTCCATTTATAGTCACCAATGCCTTTGTAAGCCTTATTACTCGCTTTAAATGGTTTTATAATCTCATTATTGATTTTAAGTTTAATTTTTTTACATTTTTTCTTAAAACAGATTATAATTGGATGTTTTCCTCGAGAAACATGAAGCGAATCCCATCCATTGACAAGAAAAGTCCATTTATAGTCACCAATGCCTTTGTAAGCCTTATTACTAGCTTTAAATGGTTTTATAATCTCATTATTGATTTTAAGTTTAATTTTTTTGAATTTTTTGTTCAAATAGATTATAATTGGATGTTTCCCTCAAGAAACGTGAAGCGAATCCCATCGATTGACAAGAAAAGTCCAGTTATAGTCACCAATGCCTTTGTAAGCCTTATTACTCGCTTTAAATGGTTTTATAATCTCATTATTGATTATAAGTTTAATTTTTTTACATTTTTTGTTAAAACAGATTATAATTGGATGTTTTCCTCGAGAAACATGAAGCGAATCCCATCCATTGACAAGAAAAGTCCATTTATAGTCACCAATGCCTTTGTAAGCCTTATTACTAGCTTTAAATGGTTTTATAATCTCATTATTGATTTTAAGTTTAATTTTTTTGAATTTTTTGTTCAAATAGATTATAATTGGATGTTTCCCTCAAGAAACGTGAAGCGAATCCCATCGATTGACAAGAAAAGTCCAGTTATAGTCACCAATGCCTTTGTAAGCCTTATTACTCGCTTTAAATGGTTTTATAATCTCATTATTGATTTTAAGTTTAATTTTTTTACATTTTTTGTTAAAACAGATTATAATTGGATGTTTTCCTCGAGAAACATGAAGCGAATCCCATCCATTGACAAGAAAAGTCCATTTATAGTCACCAATGCCTTTGTAAGCCTTATTACTAGCTTTAAATGGTTTTATAATCTCATTATTGATTTTAAGTTTAATTTTTTTACATTTTTTTTAAAACAGATTATAATTGGATGTTTCCCTCGAGAAACGTGAAGCGAATCCCATCCATTGACAAGAAAAGTCCATTTATAGTCACCAATGCCTTTGTAAGCCTTATTACTCGCTTTAAATGGTTTTATAATCTCATTATTGATTTTAAGTTTAATTTTTTTACATTTTCTGTTAAAACAGATTATAATTGGATGTTTTCCTCGAGAAACATGAAGCGAATCCCATCCATTGACAAGAAAAGTCCATTTATAGTCACCAATGCCTTTGTAAGCCTTATTACTACCTTTAAATGGTTTTATAATCTCATTATTGATTTTAAGTTTAATTTTTTTACATTTTTTTTAAAACAGATTATAATTGGATGTTTCCCTCGAGAAACGTGAAGCGAATCTCATCCATTGACAAAAAAAGTCCATTTATAGTCACCAATGTCTTTGAAAGCCTTATTACTCGCTTTAAATGGTTTTATAATCTCGTTATAGATTTTAAGTTGAACTT
Source organism: Theobroma cacao (assembly GCF_053813885.1). Classification (NCBI taxonomy): domain Eukaryota; kingdom Viridiplantae; phylum Streptophyta; class Magnoliopsida; order Malvales; family Malvaceae; genus Theobroma; species Theobroma cacao. The sequence continues at coordinate 25,427,511 of NC_142647.1, forward strand.
TTTTGCATTTGTCGTTAAAACTGATTATAATTGGATGTTTCCATCAGAGAACGTAAAGCGAATCCCATCCATTGACAAGAAAAGTCCATTTATAGTCACCAATGCCTTTGTAAGCCTTATTACTCGCTTTAAATGGTTATATAATCTCGTTATTGATTTTAAGTTGAACTTTTTTTGCATTTTTCGTTAAAATAGATTATAATTGGATGTTTCCCTTGGGAAACGTGAAGTGAATCCCATCCATTCAAGAGAAAAGTCCAGTTATAGTCACCAATGCCTTTGTAAGCCTTATTACTCGCTTTAAATGGTTTTATAATCTCATTATTGATTTTAAGTTTAATTTTTTTACATTTTTTGTTAAAACATATTATAATTGGATGTTTCCCTCGAGAAACGTGAAGCGAATCCCATCCTTTGACAAGAAAAGTCCATTTATAGTCACCAATGCCTTTGAAAGCCTTATTACTCGCTTTAAATGGTTTTATAATCTCATTATTGATTTTAAGTTTAATTTTTTTGAATTTTTTGTTCAAATAGATTATAATTGGATGTTTCCCTCAAGAAACGTGAAGCGAATCCCATCGATTGACAAGAAAAGTCCATTTATAGTCACCAATGCCTTTGAAAGCCTTATTACTCGCTTTAAATGGTTTTATAATCTCATTATTGATTTTAAGTTTAATTTTTTTACATTTTTTGTTAAAACAGATTATAATTGGATGTTTTCCTCGAGAAACATGAAGCGAATCCCATCCATTGACAAGAAAAGTCCATTTATTGTCACCAATGCCTTTGTAAGCCTTATTACTAGCTTTAAATGGTTTTATAATCTCATTATTGATTTTAAGTTTAATTTTTTTACATTTTTTTTTAAAACAGATTATAATTGGATGTTTTCCTCGAGAAACATGAAGCGAATCCCATCCATTGACAAGAAAAGTCCAGTTATAGTCACCAATGCCTTTGTAAGCCTTATTACTAGCTTTAAATGGTTTTATAATCTCATTATTGATTTTAAGTTTAATTTTTTTACATTTTTTTTTAAAACAGATTATAATTGGATGTTTTCCTCGAGAAACATGAAGCGAATCCCATCCATTGACAAGAAAAGTCCATTTATAGTCACCAATGCCTTGTAAGCCTTATTACTAGCTTTAAATGGTTTTATAATCTCATTATTGATTTTAAGTTTAATTTTTTTATATTTTTTTTTAAAACAGATTATAATTGGATGTTTCCCTCGAGAAACGTGAAGCGAATCCCATCCATTGACAAGAAAAGTCCATTTATAGTCACCAATGCCTTTGTAAGCCTTATTACTCGCTTTAAATGGTTTTATAATCTCATTATTGATTTTAAGTTTAATTTTTTTACATTTTTTGTTAAAACAGATTATAATTGGATGTTTTCCTCGAGAAACATGAAGCGAATCCCATCCATTGACAAGAAAAGTCCATTTATAGTCACCAATGCCTTTGTAAGCCTTATTACTAGCTTTAAATGGTTTTATAATCTCATTATTGATTTTAAGTTTAATTTTTTTGAATTTTTTGTTCAAATAGATTATAATTGGATGTTTCCCTCAAGAAACGTGAAGCGAATCCCATCGATTGACAAGAAAAGTCCAGTTATAGTCACCAATGCCTTTGTAAGCCTTATTACTCGCTTTAAATGGTTTTATAATCTCATTATTGATTTTAAGTTTAATTTTTTTACATTTTTTGTTAAAACAGATTATAATTGGATGTTTTCCTCGAGAAACATGAAGCGAATCCCATCCATTGACAAGAAAAGTCCATTTATAGTCACCAATGCCTTTGTAAGCCTTATTACTAGCTTTAAATGGTTTTATAATCTCATTATTGATTTTAAGTTTAATTTTTTTACATTTTTTTTAAAACAGATTATAATTGGATGTTTCCCTCGAGAAACGTGAAGCGAATCCCATCCATTGACAAGAAAAGTCCATTTATAGTCACCAATGCCTTTGTAAGCCTTATTACTCGCTTTAAATGGTTTTATAATCTCATTATTGATTTTAAGTTTAATTTTTTTACATTTTCTGTTAAAACAGATTATAATTGGATGTTTTCCTCGAGAAACATGAAGCGAATCCCATCCATTGACAAGAAAAGTCCATTTATAGTCACCAATGCCTTTGTAAGCCTTATTACTACCTTTAAATGGTTTTATAATCTCATTATTGATTTTAAGTTTAATTTTTTTACATTTTTTTTAAAACAGATTATAATTGGATGTTTCCCTCGAGAAACGTGAAGCGAATCTCATCCATTGACAAAAAAAGTCCATTTATAGTCACCAATGTCTTTGAAAGCCTTATTACTCGCTTTAAATGGTTTTATAATCTCGTTATAGATTTTAAGTTGAACTTTTTTGCATTTGTCGTTAAAACTGATTATAATTGGATGTTTCCATCAGAGAACGTAAAGCGAATCCCATCCATTGACAAGAAAAGTCCATTTATAGTCACCAATGCCTTTGTAAGCCTTATTACTCGCTTTAAATGGTTATATAATCTCGTTATTGATTTTAAGTTGAACTTTTTTTGCATTTTTCGTTAAAATAGATTATAATTGGATGTTTCCCTTGGGAAACGTGAAGTGAATCCCATCCATTCAAGAGAAAAGTCCAGTTATAGTCACCAATGCCTTTGTAAGCCTTATTACTCGCTTTAAATGGTTTTATAATCTCATTATTGATTTTAAGTTTAATTTTTTTACATTTTTTGTTAAAACATATTATAATTGGATGTTTCCCTCGAGAAACGTGAAGCGAATCCCATCCTTTGACAAGAAAAGTCCATTTATAGTCACCAATGCCTTTGAAAGCCTTATTACTCGCTTTAAATGGTTTTATAATCTCATTATTGATTTTAAGTTTAATTTTTTTGAATTTTTTGTTCAAATAGATTATAATTGGATGTTTCCCTCAAGAAACGTGAAGCGAATCCCATCGATTGAAGAGAAAAGTCCATTTATAGTCACCAATGCCTTTGAAAGCCTTATTACTCGCTTTAAATGGTTTTATAATCTCATTATTGATTTTAAGTTTAATTTTTTTACATTTTTTGTTAAAACAGATTATAATTGGATGTTTTCCTCGAGAAACATGAAGCGAATCCCATCCATTGACAAGAAAAGTCCATTTATTGTCACCAATGCCTTTGTAAGCCTTATTACTAGCTTTAAATGGTTTTATAATCTCATTATTGATTTTAAGTTTAATTTTTTTACATTTTTTTTTAAAACAGATTATAATTGGATGTTTTCCTCGAGAAACATGAAGCGAATCCCATCCATTGACAAGAAAAGTCCAGTTATAGTCACCAATGCCTTTGTAAGCCTTATTACTAGCTTTAAATGGTTTTATAATCTCATTATTGATTTTAAGTTTAATTTTTTTACATTTTTTTTTAAAACAGATTATAATTGGATGTTTTCCTCGAGAAACATGAAGCGAATCCCATCCATTGACAAGAAAAGTCCATTTATAGTCACCAATGCCTTGTAAGCCTTATTACTAGCTTTAAATGGTTTTATAATCTCATTATTGATTTTAAGTTTAATTTTTTTATATTTTTTTTTAAAACAGATTATAATTGGATGTTTCCCTCGAGAAACGTGAAGCGAATCCCATCCATTGACAAGAAAAGTCCATTTATAGTCACCAATGCCTTTGTAAGCCTTATTACTCGCTTTAAATGGTTTTATAATCTCATTATTGATTTTAAGTTTAATTTTTTTACATTTTTTGTTAAAACAGATTATAATTGGATGTTTTCCTCGAGAAACATGAAGCGAATCCCATCCATTGACAAGAAAAGTCCATTTATAGTCACCAATGCCTTTGTAAGCCTTATTACTAGCTTTAAATGGTTTTATAATCTCATTATTGATTTTAAGTTTAATTTTTTTGAATTTTTTGTTCAAATAGATTATAATTGGATGTTTCCCTCAAGAAACGTGAAGCGAATCCCATCGATTGACAAGAAAAGTCCAGTTATAGTCACCAATGCCTTTGTAAGCCTTATTACTCGCTTTAAATGGTTTTATAATCTCATTATTGATTTTAAGTTTAATTTTTTTACATTTTTTGTTAAAACAGATTATAATTGGATGTTTTCCTCGAGAAACATGAAGCGAATCCCATCCATTGACAAGAAAAGTCCATTTATAGTCACCAATGCCTTTGTAAGCCTTATTACTAGCTTTAAATGGTTTTATAATCTCATTATTGATTTTAAGTTTAATTTTTTTACATTTTTTTTAAAACAGATTATAATTGGATGTTTCCCTCGAGAAACGTGAAGCGAATCCCATCCATTGACAAGAAAAGTCCATTTATAGTCACCAATGCCTTTGTAAGCCTTATTACTCGCTTTAAATGGTTTTATAATCTCATTATTGATTTTAAGTTTAATTTTTTTACATTTTCTGTTAAAACAGATTATAATTGGATGTTTTCCTCGAGAAACATGAAGCGAATCCCATCCATTGACAAGAAAAGTCCATTTATAGTCACCAATGCCTTTGTAAGCCTTATTACTACCTTTAAATGGTTTTATAATCTCATTATTGATTTTAAGTTTAATTTTTTTACATTTTTTTTAAAACAGATTATAATTGGATGTTTCCCTCGAGAAACGTGAAGCGAATCTCATCCATTGACAAAAAAAGTCCATTTATAGTCACCAATGTCTTTGAAAGCCTTATTACTCGCTTTAAATGGTTTTATAATCTCGTTATAGATTTTAAGTTGAACTTTTTTGCATTTGTCGTTAAAACTGATTATAATTGGATGTTTCCATCAGAGAACGTAAAGCGAATCCCATCCATTGACAAGAAAAGTCCATTTATAGTCACCAATGCCTTTGTAAGCCTTATTACTCGCTTTAAATGGTTATATAATCTCGTTATTGATTTTAAGTTGAACTTTTTTTGCATTTTTCGTTAAAATAGATTATAATTGGATGTTTCCCTTGGGAAACGTGAAGTGAATCCCATCCATTCAAGAGAAAAGTCCAGTTATAGTCACCAATGCCTTTGTAAGCCTTATTACTCGCTTTAAATGGTTTTATAATCTCATTATTGATTTTAAGTTTAATTTTTTTACATTTTTTGTTAAAACATATTATAATTGGATGTTTCCCTCGAGAAACGTGAAGCGAATCCCATCCTTTGACAAGAAAAGTCCATTTATAGTCACCAATGCCTTTGAAAGCCTTATTACTCGCTTTAAATGGTTTTATAATCTCATTATTGATTTTAAGTTTAATTTTTTTGAATTTTTTGTTCAAATAGATTATAATTGGATGTTTCCCTCAAGAAACGTGAAGCGAATCCCATCGATTGAAGAGAAAAGTCCATTTATAGTCACCAATGCCTTTGAAAGCCTTATTACTCGCTTTAAATGGTTTTATAATCTCATTATTGATTTTAAGTTTAATTTTTTTACATTTTTTGTTAAAACAGATTATAATTGGATGTTTTCCTCGAGAAACATGAAGCGAATCCCATCCATTGACAAGAAAAGTCCATTTATTGTCACCAATGCCTTTGTAAGCCTTATTACTAGCTTTAAATGGTTTTATAATCTCATTATTGATTTTAAGTTTAATTTTTTTACATTTTTTTTTAAAACAGATTATAATTGGATGTTTTCCTCGAGAAACATGAAGCGAATCCCATCCATTGACAAGAAAAGTCCAGTTATAGTCACCAATGCCTTTGTAAGCCTTATTACTAGCTTTAAATGGTTTTATAATCTCATTATTGATTTTAAGTTTAATTTTTTTACATTTTTTTTTAAAACAGATTATAATTGGATGTTTTCCTCGAGAAACATGAAGCGAATCCCATCCATTGACAAGAAAAGTCCATTTATAGTCACCAATGCCTTGTAAGCCTTATTACTAGCTTTAAATGGTTTTATAATCTCATTATTGATTTTAAGTTTAATTTTTTTATATTTTTTTTTAAAACAGATTATAATTGGATGTTTCCCTCGAGAAACGTGAAGCGAATCCCATCCATTGACAAGAAAAGTCCATTTATAGTCACCAATGCCTTTGTAAGCCTTATTACTCGCTTTAAATGGTTTTATAATCTCATTATTGATTTTAAGTTTAATTTTTTTACATTTTTTGTTAAAACAGATTATAATTGGATGTTTTCCTCTAGAAACATGAAGCGAATCCCATCCATTGACAAGAAAAGTCCATTTATAGTCACCAATGCCTTTGTAAGCCTTATTACTAGCTTTAAATGGTTTTATAATCTCATTATTGATTTTAAGTTTAATTTTTTTGAATTTTTTGTTCAAATAGATTATAATTGGATGTTTCCCTCAAGAAACGTGAAGCGAATCCCATCGATTGACAAGAAAAGTCCAGTTATAGTCACCAATGCCTTTGTAAGCCTTATTACTCGCTTTAAATGGTTTTATAATCTCATTATTGATTATAAGTTTAATTTTTTTACATTTTTTGTTAAAACAGATTATAATTGGATGTTTTCCTCGAGAAACATGAAGCGAATCCCATCCATTGACAAGAAAAGTCCATTTATAGTCACCAATGCCTTTGTAAGCCTTATTACTAGCTTTAAATGGTTTTATAATCTCATTATTGATTTTAAGTTTAATTTTTTTACATTTTTTTTAAAACAGATTATAATTGGATGTTTCCCTCGAGAAACGTGAAGCGAATCCCATCCATTGACAAGAAAAGTCCATTTATAGTCACCAATGCCTTTGTAAGCCTTATTACTCGCTTTAAATGGTTTTATAATCTCATTATTGATTTTAAGTTTAATTTTTTTACATTTTCTGTTAAAACAGATTATAATTGGATGTTTTCCTCGAGAAACATGAAGCGAATCCCATCCATTGACAAGAAAAGTCCATTTATAGTCACCAATGCCTTTGTAAGCCTTATTACTACCTTTAAATGGTTTTATAATCTCATTATTGATTTTAAGTTTAATTTTTTTACATTTTTTTTAAAACAGATTATAATTGGATGTTTCCCTCGAGAAACGTGAAGCGAATCTCATCCATTGACAAAAAAAGTCCATTTATAGTCACCAATGTCTTTGAAAGCCTTATTACTCGCTTTAAATGGTTTTATAATCTCGTTATAGATTTTAAGTTGAACTTTTTTGCATTTGTCGTTAAAACTGATTATAATTGGATGTTTCCATCAGAGAACGTAAAGCGAATCCCATCCATTGACAAGAAAAGTCCATTTATAGTCACCAATGCCTTTGTAAGCCTTATTACTCGCTTTAAATGGTTATATAATCTCGTTATTGATTTTAAGTTGAACTTTTTTTGCATTTTTCGTTAAAATAGATTATAATTGGATGTTTCCCTTGGGAAACGTGAAGTGAATCCCATCCATTCAAGAGAAAAGTCCAGTTATAGTCACCAATGCCTTTGTAAGCCTTATTACTCGCTTTAAATGGTTTTATAATCTCATTATTGATTTTAAGTTTAATTTTTTTACATTTTTTGTTAAAACATATTATAATTGGATGTTTCCCTCGAGAAACGTGAAGCGAATCCCATCCTTTGACAAGAAAAGTCCATTTATAGTCACCAATGCCTTTGAAAGCCTTATTACTCGCTTTAAATGGTTTTATAATCTCATTATTGATTTTAAGTTTAATTTTTTTGAATTTTTTGTTCAAATAGATTATAATTGGATGTTTCCCTCAAGAAACGTGAAGCGAATCCCATCGATTGACAAGAAAAGTCCATTTATAGTCACCAATGCCTTTGAAAGCCTTATTACTCGCTTTAAATGGTTTTATAATCTCATTATTGATTTTAAGTTTAATTTTTTTACATTTTTTGTTAAAACAGATTATAATTGGATGTTTTCCTCGAGAAACATGAAGCGAATCCCATCCATTGACAAGAAAAGTCCATTTATTGTCACCAATGCCTTTGTAAGCCTTATTACTAGCTTTAAATGGTTTTATAATCTCATTATTGATTTTAAGTTTAATTTTTTTACATTTTTTTTTAAAACAGATTATAATTGGATGTTTTCCTCGAGAAACATGAAGCGAATCCCATCCATTGACAAGAAAAGTCCAGTTATAGTCACCAATGCCTTTGTAAGCCTTATTACTAGCTTTAAATGGTTTTATAATCTCATTATTGATTTTAAGTTTAATTTTTTTACATTTTTTTTTAAAACAGATTATAATTGGATGTTTTCCTCGAGAAACATGAAGCGAATCCCATCCATTGACAAGAAAAGTCCATTTATAGTCACCAATGCCTTGTAAGCCTTATTACTAGCTTTAAATGGTTTTATAATCTCATTATTGATTTTAAGTTTAATTTTTTTATATTTTTTTTTAAAACAGATTATAATTGGATGTTTCCCTCGAGAAACGTGAAGCGAATCCCATCCATTGACAAGAAAAGTCCATTTATAGTCACCAATGCCTTTGTAAGCCTTATTACTCGCTTTAAATGGTTTTATAATCTCATTATTGATTTTAAGTTTAATTTTTTTACATTTTTTGTTAAAACAGATTATAATTGGATGTTTTCCTCGAGAAACATGAAGCGAATCCCATCCATTGACAAGAAAAGTCCATTTATAGTCACCAATGCCTTTGTAAGCCTTATTACTAGCTTTAAATGGTTTTATAATCTCATTATTGATTTTAAGTTTAATTTTTTTGAATTTTTTGTTCAAATAGATTATAATTGGATGTTTCCCTCAAGAAACGTGAAGCGAATCCCATCGATTGACAAGAAAAGTCCAGTTATAGTCACCAATGCCTTTGTAAGCCTTATTACTCGCTTTAAATGGTTTTATAATCTCATTATTGATTATAAGTTTAATTTTTTTACATTTTTTGTTAAAACAGATTATAATTGGATGTTTTCCTCGAGAAACATGAAGCGAATCCCATCCATTGACAAGAAAAGTCCATTTATAGTCACCAATGCCTTTGTAAGCCTTATTACTAGCTTTAAATGGTTTTATAATCTCATTATTGATTTTAAGTTTAATTTTTTTACATTTTTTTTAAAACAGATTATAATTGGATGTTTCCCTCGAGAAACGTGAAGCGAATCCCATCCATTGACAAGAAAAGTCCATTTATAGTCACCAATGCCTTTGTAAGCCTTATTACTCGCTTTAAATGGTTTTATAATCTCATTATTGATTTTAAGTTTAATTTTTTTACATTTTCTGTTAAAACAGATTATAATTGGATGTTTTCCTCGAGAAACATGAAGCGAATCCCATCCATTGACAAGAAAAGTCCATTTATAGTCACCAATGCCTTTGTAAGCCTTATTACTACCTTTAAATGGTTTTATAATCTCATTATTGATTTTAAGTTTAATTTTTTTACATTTTTTTTAAAACAGATTATAATTGGATGTTTCCCTCGAGAAACGTGAAGCGAATCTCATCCATTGACAAAAAAAGTCCATTTATAGTCACCAATGTCTTTGAAAGCCTTATTACTCGCTTTAAATGGTTTTATAATCTCGTTATAGATTTTAAGTTGAACTTTTTTGCATTTGTCGTTAAAACTGATTATAATTGGATGTTTCCATCAGAGAACGTAAAGCGAATCCCATCCATTGACAAGAAAAGTCCATTTATAGTCACCAATGCCTTTGTAAGCCTTATTACTCGCTTTAAATGGTTATATAATCTCGTTATTGATTTTAAGTTGAACTTTTTTTGCATTTTTCGTTAAAATAGATTATAATTGGATGTTTCCCTTGGGAAACGTGAAGTGAATCCCATCCATTCAAGAGAAAAGTCCAGTTATAGTCACCAATGCCTTTGTAAGCCTTATTACTCGCTTTAAATGGTTTTATAATCTCATTATTGATTTTAAGTTTAATTTTTTTACATTTTTTGTTAAAACATATTATAATTGGATGTTTCCCTCGAGAAACGTGAAGCGAATCCCATCCTTTGACAAGAAAAGTCCATTTATAGTCACCAATGCCTTTGAAAGCCTTATTACTCGCTTTAAATGGTTTTATAATCTCATTATTGATTTTAAGTTTAATTTTTTTGAATTTTTTGTTCAAATAGATTATAATTGGATGTTTCCCTCAAGAAACGTGAAGCGAATCCCATCGATTGACAAGAAAAGTCCATTTATAGTCACCAATGCCTTTGAAAGCCTTATTACTCGCTTTAAATGGTTTTATAATCTCATTATTGATTTTAAGTTTAATTTTTTTACATTTTTTGTTAAAACAGATTATAATTGGATGTTTTCCTCGAGAAACATGAAGCGAATCCCATCCATTGACAAGAAAAGTCCATTTATTGTCACCAATGCCTTTGTAAGCCTTATTACTAGCTTTAAATGGTTTTATAATCTCATTATTGATTTTAAGTTTAATTTTTTTACATTTTTTTTTAAAACAGATTATAATTGGATGTTTTCCTCGAGAAACATGAAGCGAATCCCATCCATTGACAAGAAAAGTCCAGTTATAGTCACCAATGCCTTTGTAAGCCTTATTACTAGCTTTAAATGGTTTTATAATCTCATTATTGATTTTAAGTTTAATTTTTTTACATTTTTTTTTAAAACAGATTATAATTGGATGTTTTCCTCGAGAAACGTGAAGAGAATCCCATCCATTGACAAGAAAAGTCCATTTATAGTCACCAATGCCTTTGTAAGCCTTATTACTAGCTTTAAATGGTTTTATAATCTCATTATTGATTTTAAGTTTAATTTTTTTACATTTTTTTTTAAAACAGATTATAATTGGATGTTTCCCTCGAGAAACGTGAAGCGAATCCCATCCATTGACAAGAAAAGTCCATTTATAGTCACCAATGCCTTTGTAAGCCTTATTACTCGCTTTAAATGGTTTTATAATCTCATTATTGATTATAAGTTTAATTTTTTTACATTTTTTGTTAAAACAGATTATAATTGGATGTTTTCCTCGAGAAACATGAAGCGAATCCCATCCATTGACAAGAAAAGTCCATTTATAGTCACCAATGCCTTTGTAAGCCTTATTACTAGCTTTAAATGGTTTTATAATCTCATTATTGATTTTAAGTTTAATTTTTTTACATTTTTTTTAAAACAGATTATAATTGGATGTTTCCCTCGAGAAACGTGAAGCGAATCCCATCCATTGACAAGAAAAGTCCATTTATAGTCACCAATGCCTTTGTAAGCCTTATTACTCGCTTTAAATGGTTATATAATCTCGTTATTGATTTTAAGTTGAACTTTTTTTGCATTTTTCGTTAAAATAGATTATAATTGGATGTTTCCCTTGGGAAACGTGAAGTGAATCCCATCCATTCAAGAGAAAAGTCCAGTTATAGTCACCAATGCCTTTGTAAGCCTTATTACTCGCTTTAAATGGTTTTATAATCTCATTATTGATTTTAAGTTTAATTTTTTTACATTTTTTGTTAAAACATATTATAATTGGATGTTTCCCTCGAGAAACGTGAAGCGAATCCCATCCTTTGACAAGAAAAGTCCATTTATAGTCACCAATGCCTTTGAAAGCCTTATTACTCGCTTTAAATGGTTTTATAATCTCATTATTGATTTTAAGTTTAATTTTTTTGAATTTTTTGTTCAAATAGATTATAATTGGATGTTTCCCTCAAGAAACGTGAAGCGAATCCCATCGATTGACAAGAAAAGTCCATTTATAGTCACCAATGCCTTTGAAAGCCTTATTACTCGCTTTAAATGGTTTTATAATCTCATTATTGATTTTAAGTTTAATTTTTTTACATTTTTTGTTAAAACAGATTATAATTGGATGTTTTCCTCGAGAAACATGAAACGAATCCCATCCATTGACAAGAAAAGTCCATTTATTGTCACCAATGCCTTTGTAAGCCTTATTACTAGCTTTAAATGGTTTTATAATCTCATTATTGATTTTAAGTTTAATTTTTTTACATTTTTTTTTAAAACAGATTATAATTGGATGTTTTCCTCGAGAAACATGAAGCGAATCCCATCCATTGACAAGAAAAGTCCAGTTATAGTCACCAATGCCTTTGTAAGCCTTATTACTAGCTTTAAATGGTTTTATAATCTCATTATTGATTTTAAGTTTAATTTTTTTACATTTTTTTTTAAAACAGATTATAATTGGATGTTTTCCTCGAGAAACGTGAAGCGAATCCCATCCATTGACAAGAAAAGTCCATTTATAGTCACCAATGCCTTTGTAAGCCTTATTACTAGCTTTAAATGGTTTTATAATCTCATTATTGATTTTAAGTTTAATTTTTTTACATTTTTTTTTAAAACAGATTATAATTGGATGTTTCCCTCGAGAAACGTGAAACGAATCCCATCCATTGACAAGAAAAGTCCATTTATAGTCACCAATGCCTTTGTAAGCCTTATTACTCGCTTTAAATGGTTTTATAATCTCATTATTGATTTTAAGTTTAATTTTTTTACATTTTTTGTTAAAACAGATTATAATTGGATGTTTTCCTCGAGAAACATGAAGCGAATCCCATCCATTGACAAGAAAAGTCCATTTATAGTCACCAATGCCTTTGTAAGCCTTATTACTACCTTTAAATGGTTTTATAATCTCATTATTGATTTTAAGTTTAATTTTTTTACATTTTTTTTAAAACAGATTATAATTGGATGTTTCCCTCGAGAAACGTGAAGCGAATCCTATCCATTGACAAGAAAAGTCCATTTATAGTCACCAATGCCTTTGTAAGCCTTATTACTCGCTTTAAATGGTTTTATAATCTCATTATTGATTTTAAGTTTAATTTTTTTACATTTTTTGTTAAAACAGATTATAATTGGATGTTTTCCTCGAGAAACATGAAGCGAATCCCATCCATTGACAAGAAAAGTCCATTTATAGTCACCAATGCCTTTGTAAGCCTTATTACTACCTTTAAATGGTTTTATAATCTCATTATTGATTTTAAGTTTAATTTTTTTACATTTTTTTTAAAACAGATTATAATTGGATGTTTCCCTCGAGAAACGTGAAGCGAATCCCATCCATTGACAAGAAAAGTCCATTTATAGTCACCAATGTCTTTGAAAGCCTTATTACTCGCTTTAAATGGTTTTATAATCTCGTTATAGATTTTAAGTTGAACTTTTTTGCATTTGTCGTTAAAACAGATTATAATTGGATGTTTCCATCAGAGAACGTAAAGCGAATCCCATCCATTAACAAGAAAAGTCCATTTATAGTCACCAATGCCTTTGTAAGCCTTATTACTCGCTTTAAATGGTTATATAATCTCGTTATTGATTTTAAGTTGAACTTTTTTTGCATTTTTCGTTAAAATAGATTATAATTGGATGTTTCCCTTGGGAAACGTGAAGTGAATCCCATCCATTCAAGAGAAAAGTCCAGTTATAGTCACCAATGCCTTTGTAAGCCTTATTACTCGCTTTAAATGGTTTTATAATCTCATTATTGATTTTAAGTTTAATTTTTTTACATTTTTTGTTAAAACATATTATAATTGGATGTTTCCCTCGAGAAACGTGAAGTGAATCCCATCCTTTGACAAGAAAAGTCCATTTATAGTCACCAATGCCTTTGAAAGCCTTATTACTCGCTTTAAATGGTTTTATAATCTCATTATTGATTTTAAGTTTAATTTTTTTGAATTTTTTGTTCAAATAGATTATAATTGGATGTTTCCCTCAAGAAACGTGAAGCGAATCCCATCGATTGACAAGAAAAGTCCATTTATAGTCACCAATGCCTTTGAAAGCCTTATTACTCGCTTTAAATGGTTTTATAATCTCATTATTGATTTTAAGTTTAATTTTTTTACATTTTTTGTTAAAACAGATTATAATTGGATGTTTTCCTCGAGAAACATGAAGCGAATCCCATCCATTGACAAGAAAAGTCCATTTATTGTCACCAATGCCTTTGTAAGCCTTATTACTCGCTTTAAATGGTTTTATAATCTCATTATTGATTTTAAGTTTAATTTTTTTACATTTTTTTTAAAACAGATTATAATTGGATGTTTCCCTCGAGAAACGTGAAGCGAATCCCATCCATTGACAAGAAAAGTCCATTTATAGTCACCAATGTCTTTGAAAGCCTTATTACTCGCTTTAAATGGTTTTATAATCTCGTTATAGATTTTAAGTTGAACTTTTTTGCATTTGTCGTTAAAACAGATTATAATTGGATGTTTCCATCAGAGAACGTAAAGCGAATCCCATCCATTGACAAGAAAAGTCCATTTATAGTCACCAATGCCTTTGTAAGCCTTATTACTCGCTTTAAAATGGTTTTATAATCTCGTTATTGATTTTAAGTTGAACTTTTTTTGCATTTTTCGTTAAAATAGATTATAATTAAATGTGTCCCTTGGGAAACGTTAAGTGAATCCCATCCATTCAAGAGAAAAGTCCAGTTATAGTCACCAATGCCTTTGTAAGCCTTATTACTCGCTTTAAATGGTTTTATAATCTCATTATTGATTTTAAGTTTAATTTTTTTACATTTTTTGTTAAAACAGATTATAATTGGATGTTTCCCTCGAGAAACGTGAAGCAAATCCCATCCTTTGACAAGAAAAGTCCATTTATAGTCACCAATGCCTTTGAAAGCCTTATTACTCGCTTTAAATGGTTTTATAATCTCATTATTGATTTTAAGTTTAATTTTTTTACATTTTTTGTTAAAACAGATTATAATTGGATGTTTCGCTCGAGAAACGTGAAGCGAATCCCATCCATTGACAAGAAAAGTCCATTTATAGTCACTAATGCCTTTGTAAGCCTTATTACTCGCTTTAAATGGTTTTATAATCTCATTATTGATTTTAAGTTTAATTTTTTTACATTTTTTGTTAAAACAGATTATAATTGGATGTTTTCCTCGAGAAACGTGAAGCGAATCCCATCCATTGACAAGAAAAGTCCATTTATAGTCACCAATGCCTTTGTAAGCCTTATTACTCGCTTTAAATGGTTTTATAATCTCGTTATTGATTTTAAGTTGAACTTTTTTTGCATTTTTCGTTAAAATAGATTATAATTGGATGTTTCCCTTGGGAAACGTGAAGTGAATCCCATCCATTCAAGAGAAAAGTCCAGTTATAGTCACCAATGCCTTTGTAAGCCTTATTACTCGCTTTAAATGGTTTTATAATCTCATTATTGATTTTAAGTTTAATTTTTTTACATTTTTTGTTAAAACATATTATAATTGGATGTTTCCCTCGAGAAACGTGAAGCGAATCCCATCCTTTGACAAGAAAAGTCCATTTATAGTCACCAATGCCTTTGAAAGCCTTATTACTCGCTTTAAATGGTTTTATAATCTCATCATTGATTTTAAGTTTAATTTTTTTGAATTTTTTGTTCAAATAGATTATAATTGGATGTTTCCCTCAAGAAACGTGAAGCGAATCCCATCGATTGACAAGAAAAGTCCATTTATAGTCACCAATGCCTTTGAAAGCCTTATTACTCGCTTTAAATGGTTTTATAATCTCATTATTGATTTTAAGTTTAATTTTTTTACATTTTTTGTTAAAACAGATTATAATTGGATGTTTTCCTCGAGAAACATGAAGCGAATCCCATCCATTGACAAGAAAAGTCCATTTATTGTCACCAATGCCTTTGTAAGCCTTATTACTAGCTTTAAATGGTTTTATAATCTCATTATTGATTTTAAGTTTAATTTTTTTACATTTTTTTTTAAAACAGATTATAATTGGATGTTTTCCTCGAGAAACATGAAGCGAATCCCATCCATTGACAAGAAAAGTCCATTTATATTCACCAATGCCTTTGTAAGCCTTATTACTAGCTTTAAATGGTTTTATAATCTCATTATTGATTTTAAGTTTAATTTTTTTACATTTTTTTTTAAAACAGATTATAATTGGATGTTTCCCTCGAGAAACGTGAAGCGAATCCCATCCATTGACAAGAAAAGTCCATTTATAGTCACCAATGCCTTTGTAAGCCTTATTACTCGCTTTAAATGGTTTTATAATCTCATTATTGATTTTAAGTTTAATTTTTTTACATTTTTTGTTAAAACAGATTATAATTGGATGTTTTCCTCGAGAAACATGAAGCGAATCCCATCCATTGACAAGAAAATTCCATTTATAGTCACCAATGCCTTTGTAAGCCTTATTACTAGCTTTAAATGGTTTTATAATCTCATTATTGATTTTAAGTTTAATTTTTTTACATTTTTTTTTAAAACAGATTATAATTGGATGTTTCCCTCGAGAAACGTGAAGCGAATCCCATCCATTGACAAGAAAAGTCCATTTATAGTCACCAATGTCTTTGAAAGCCTTATTACTCGCTTTAAATGGTTTTATAATCTCGTTATAGATTTTAAGTTGAACTTTTTTGCATTTGTCGTTAAAACAGATTATAATTGGATGTTTCCATCAGAGAACGTAAAGCGAATCCCATCCATTGACAAGAAAAGTCCATTTATAGTCACCAATGCCTTTGTAAGCCTTATTACTCGCTTTAAATGGTTTTATAATCTCGTTATTGATTTTAAGTTGAACTTTTTTTGCATTTTTCGTTAAAATAGATTATAATTGGATGTTTCCCTTGGGAAACGTGAAGTGAATCCCATCCATTCAAGAGAAAAGTCCAGTTATAGTCACCAATGCCTTTGTAAGCCTTATTACTCGCTTTAAATGGTTTTATAATGTCATTATTGATTTTAAGTTTAATTTTTTTACATTTTTTGTTAAAACAGATTATAATTGGATGTTTCCCTCGAGAAACGTGAAGCGAATCCCATCCTTTGACAAGAAAAGTCCATTTATAGTCACCAATGCCTTTGAAAGCCTTATTACTCGCTTTAAATGGTTTTATAATCTCATTATTGATTTTAAGTTTAATTTTTTTACATTTTTTGTTAAAACAGATTATAATTGGATGTTTCGCTCGAGAAACGTGAAGCGAATCCCATCCATTGACAAGAAAAGTCCATTTATAGTCACCAATGCCTTTGTAAGCCTTATTACTCGCTTTAAATGGTTTTATAATCTCATTATTGATTTTAAGTTTAATTTTTTTACATTTTTTGTTAAAACAGATTATAATTGGATGTTTTCCTCGAGAAACGTGAAGCGAATCCCATCCATTGACAAGAAAAGTCCATTTATAGTCACCAATGCCTTTGTAAGCCTTATTACTCGCTTTAAATGGTTTTATAATCTCGTTATTGATTTTAAGTTGAACTTTTTTTGCATTTTTCGTTAAAATAGATTATAATTGGATGTTTCCCTTGGGAAACGTGAAGTGAATCCCATCCATTCAAGAGAAAAGTCCAGTTATAGTCACCAATGCCTTTGTAAACCTTATTACTCGCTTTAAATGGTTTTATAATCTCATTATTGATTTTAAGTTTAATTTTTTTACATTTTTTGTTAAAACATATTGTAATTGGATGTTTCCCTCGAGAAACGTGAAGCGAATCCCATCCTTTGACAAGAAAAGTCCATTTATAGTCACCAATGCCTTTGAAAGCCTTATTACTCGCTTTAAATGGTTTTATAATCTCATCATTGATTTTAAGTTTAATTTTTTTGAATTTTTTGTTCAAATAGATTATAATTGGATGTTTCCCTCAAGAAACGTGAAGCGAATCCCATCGATTGACAAGAAAAGTCCATTTATAGTCACCAATGCCTTTGAAAGCCTTATTACTCGCTTTAAATGGTTTTATAATCTCATTATTGATTTTAAGTTTAATTTTTTTACATTTTTTGTTAAAACAGATTATAATTGGATGTTTTCCTCGAGAAACATGAAGCGAATCCCATCCATTGACAAGAAAAGTCCATTTATAGTCACCAATGCCTTTGTAAGCCTTATTACTACCTTTAAATGGTTTTATAATCTCATTATTGATTTTAAGTTTAATTTTTTTACATTTTTTTTAAAACAGATTATAATTGGATGTTTCCCTCGAGAAACGTGAAGCGAATCCTATCCATTGACAAGAAAAGTCCATTTATAGTCACCAATGCCTTTGTAAGCCTTATTACTCGCTTTAAATGGTTTTATAATCTCATTATTGATTTTAAGTTTAATTTTTTTACATTTTTTGTTAAAACAGATTATAATTGGATGTTTTCCTCGAGAAACATGAAGCGAATCCCATCCATTGACAAGAAAAGTCCATTTATAGTCACCAATGCCTTTGTAAGCCTTATTACTACCTTTAAATGGTTTTATAATCTCATTATTGATTTTAAGTTTAATTTTTTTACATTTTTTTTAAAACAGATTATAATTGGATGTTTTCCTCGAGAAACGTGAAGCGAATCCCATCCATTGACAAGAAAAGTCCATTTATAGTCACCAATGCCTTTGTAAGCCTTATTACTCGCTTTAAATGGTTTTATAATCTCGTTATTGATTTTAAGTTGAACTTTTTTTGCATTTTTCGTTAAAATAGATTATAATTGGATGTTTCCCTTGGGAAACGTGAAGTGAATCCCATCCATTCAAGAGAAAAGTCCAGTTATAGTCACCAATGCCTTTGTAAACCTTATTACTCGCTTTAAATGGTTTTATAATCTCATTATTGATTTTAAGTTTAATTTTTTTACATTTTTTGTTAAAACATATTGTAATTGGATGTTTCCCTCGAGAAACGTGAAGCGAATCCCATCCTTTGACAAGAAAAGTCCATTTATAGTCACCAATGCCTTTGAAAGCCTTATTACTCGCTTTAAATGGTTTTATAATCTCATCATTGATTTTAAGTTTAATTTTTTTGAATTTTTTGTTCAAATAGATTATAATTGGATGTTTCCCTCAAGAAACGTGAAGCGAATCCCATCGATTGACAAGAAAAGTCCATTTATAGTCACCAATGCCTTTGAAAGCCTTATTACTCGCTTTAAATGGTTTTATAATCTCATTATTGATTTTAAGTTTAATTTTTTTACATTTTTTGTTAAAACAGATTATAATTGGATGTTTTCCTCGAGAAACATGAAGCGAATCCCATCCATTGACAAGAAAAGTCCATTTATAGTCACCAATGCCTTTGTAAGCCTTATTACCACCTTTAAATGGTTTTATAATCTCATTATTGATTTTAAGTTTAATTTTTTTACATTTTTTTTAAAACAGATTATAATTGGATGTTTCCCTCGAGAAACGTGAAGCGAATCCTATCCATTGACAAGAAAAGTCCATTTATAGTCACCAATGCCTTTGTAAGCCTTATTACTCGCTTTAAATGGTTTTATAATCTCATTATTGATTTTAAGTTTAATTTTTTTACATTTTTTGTTAAAACAGATTATAATTGGATGTTTTCCTCGAGAAACATGAAGCGAATCCCATCCATTGACAAGAAAAGTCCATTTATAGTCACCAATGCCTTTGTAAGCCTTATTACTACCTTTAAATGGTTTTATAATCTCATTATTGATTTTAAGTTTAATTTTTTTACATTTTTTTTAAAACAGATTATAATTGGATGTTTCCCTCGAGAAACGTGAAGCGAATCCCATCCATTGACAAGAAAAGTCCATTTATAGTCACCAATGTCTTTGAAAGCCTTATTACTCGCTTTAAATGGTTTTATAATCTCGTTATAGATTTTAAGTTGAACTTTTTTGCATTTGTCGTTAAAACAGATTATAATTGGATGTTTCCATCAGAGAACGTAAAGCGAATCCCATCCATTAACAAGAAAAGTCCATTTATAGTCACCAATGCCTTTGTAAGCCTTATTACTCGCTTTAAATGGTTATATAATCTCGTTATTGATTTTAAGTTGAACTTTTTTTGCATTTTTCGTTAAAATAGATTATAATTAGATGTTTCCCTTGGGAAACGTGAAGTGAATCCCATCCATTCAAGAGAAAAGTCCAGTTATAGTCACCAATGCCTTTGTAAGCCTTATTACTCGCTTTAAATGGTTTTATAATCTCATTATTGATTTTAAGTTTAATTTTTTTACATTTTTTGTTAAAACATATTATAATTGGATGTTTCCCTCGAGAAACGTGAAGTGAATCCCATCCTTTGACAAGAAAAGTCCATTTATAGTCACCAATGCCTTTGAAAGCCTTATTACTCGCTTTAAATGGTTTTATAATCTCATTATTGATTTTAAGTTTAATTTTTTTGAATTTTTTGTTCAAATAGATTATAATTGGATGTTTCCCTCAAGAAACGTGAAGCGAATCCCATCGATTGACAAGAAAAGTCCATTTATAGTCACCAATGCCTTTGAAAGCCTTATTACTCGCTTTAAATGGTTTTATAATCTCATTATTGATTTTAAGTTTAATTTTTTTACATTTTTTGTTAAAACAGATTATAATTGGATGTTTTCCTCGAGAAACATGAAGCGAATCCCATCCATTGACAAGAAAAGTCCATTTATTGTCACCAATGCCTTTGTAAGCCTTATTACTCGCTTTAAATGGTTTTATAATCTCATTATTGATTTTAAGTTTAATTTTTTTACATTTTTTTTAAAACAGATTATAATTGGATGTTTCCCTCGAGAAACGTGAAGCGAATCCCATCCATTGACAAGAAAAGTCCATTTATAGTCACCAATGTCTTTGAAAGCCTTATTACTCGCTTTAAATGGTTTTATAATCTCGTTATAGATTTTAAGTTGAACTTTTTTGCATTTGTCGTTAAAACAGATTATAATTGGATGTTTCCATCAGAGAACGTAAAGCGAATCCCATCCATTGACAAGAAAAGTCCATTTATAGTCACCAATGCCTTTGTAAGCCTTATTACTCGCTTTAAAATGGTTTTATAATCTCGTTATTGATTTTAAGTTGAACTTTTTTTGCATTTTTCGTTAAAATAGATTATAATTAAATGTGTCCCTTGGGAAACGTTAAGTGAATCCCATCCATTCAAGAGAAAAGTCCAGTTATAGTCACCAATGCCTTTGTAAACCTTATTACTCGCTTTAAATGGTTTTATAATCTCATTATTGATTTTAAGTTTAATTTTTTTACATTTTTTGTTAAAACAGATTATAATTGGATGTTTTCCTCGAGAAACATGAAGCGAATCCCATCCATTGACAAGAAAATTCCATTTATAGTCACCAATGCCTTTGTAAGCCTTATTACTAGCTTTAAATGGTTTTATAATCTCATTATTGATTTTAAGTTTAATTTTTTTACATTTTTTTTTAAAACAGATTATAATTGGATGTTTCCCTCGAGAAACGTGAAGCGAATCCCATCCATTGACAAGAAAAGTCCATTTATAGTCACCAATGCCTTTGTAAGCCTTATTACTCGCTTTAAATGGTTTTATAATCTCATTATTGATTTTAAGTTTAATTTTTTTACATTTTTTGTTAAAACAGATTATAATTGGATGTTTTCCTCGAGAAACATGAAGCGAATCCCATCCATTGACAAGAAAAGTCCATTTATATTCACCAATGCCTTTGTAAGCCTTATTACTAGCTTTAAATGGTTTTATAATCTCATTATTGATTTTAAGTTTAATTTTTTTACATTTTTTTTTAAAACAGATTATAATTGGATGTTTCCCTCGAGAAACGTGAAGCGAATCCCATCCATTGACAAGAAAAGTCCATTTATAGTCACCAATGCCTTTGTAAGCCTTATTACTCGCTTTAAATGGTTTTATAATCTCATTATTGATTTTAAGTTTAATTTTTTTACATTTTTTGTTAAAACAGATTATAATTGGATGTTTTCCTCGAGAAACATGAAGCGAATCCCATCCATTGACAAGAAAATTCCATTTATAGTCACCAATGCCTTTGTAAGCCTTATTACTAGCTTTAAATGGTTTTATAATCTCATTATTGATTTTAAGTTTAATTTTTTTACATTTTTTTTTAAAACAGATTATAATTGGATGTTTCCCTCGAGAAACGTGAAGCGAATCCCATCCATTGACAAGAAAAGTCCATTTATAGTCACCAATGTCTTTGAAAGCCTTATTACTCGCTTTAAATGGTTTTATAATCTCGTTATAGATTTTAAGTTGAACTTTTTTGCATTTGTCGTTAAAACAGATTATAATTGGATGTTTCCATCAGAGAACGTAAAGCGAATCCCATCCATTGACAAGAAAAGTCTATTTATAGTCACCAATGCCTTTGTAAGCCTTATTACTCGCTTTAAATGGTTTTATAATCTCGTTATTGATTTTAAGTTGAACTTTTTTTGCATTTTTCGTTAAAATAGATTATAATTGGATGTTTCCCTTGGGAAACGTGAAGTGAATCCCATCCATTCAAGAGAAAAGTCCAGTTATAGTCACCAATGCCTTTGTAAGCCTTATTACTCGCTTTAAATGGTTTTATAATGTCATTATTGATTTTAAGTTTAATTTTTTTACATTTTTTGTTAAAACAGATTATAATTGGATGTTTCCCTCGAGAAACGTGAAGCGAATCCCATCCTTTGACAAGAAAAGTCCATTTATAGTCACCAATGCCTTTGAAAGCCTTATTACTCGCTTTAAATGGTTTTATAATCTCATTATTGATTTTAAGTTTAATTTTTTTACATTTTTTGTTAAAACAGATTATAATTGGATGTTTCGCTCGAGAAACGTGAAGCGAATCCCATCCATTGACAAGAAAAGTCCATTTATAGTCACCAATGCCTTTGTAAGCCTTATTACTCGCTTTAAATGGTTTTATAATCTCATTATTGATTTTAAGTTTAATTTTTTTACATTTTTTGTTAAAACAGATTATAATTGGATGTTTTCCTCGAGAAACGTGAAGCGAATCCCATCCATTGACAAGAAAAGTCCATTTATAGTCACCAATGCCTTTGTAAGCCTTATTACTCGCTTTAAATGGTTTTATAATCTCGTTATTGATTTTAAGTTGAACTTTTTTTGCATTTTTCGTTAAAATAGATTATAATTGGATGTTTCCCTTGGGAAACGTGAAGTGAATCCCATCCATTCAAGAGAAAAGTCCAGTTATAGTCACCAATGCCTTTGTAAACCTTATTACTCGCTTTAAATGGTTTTATAATCTCATTATTGATTTTAAGTTTAATTTTTTTACATTTTTTGTTAAAACATATTGTAATTGGATGTTTCCCTCGAGAAACGTGAAGCGAATCCCATCCTTTGACAAGAAAAGTCCATTTATAGTCACCAATGCCTTTGAAAGCCTTATTACTCGCTTTAAATGGTTTTATAATCTCATCATTGATTTTAAGTTTAATTTTTTTGAATTTTTTGTTCAAATAGATTATAATTGGATGTTTCCCTCAAGAAACGTGAAGCGAATCCCATCGATTGACAAGAAAAGTCCATTTATAGTCACCAATGCCTTTGAAAGCCTTATTACTCGCTTTAAATGGTTTTATAATCTCATTATTGATTTTAAGTTTAATTTTTTTACATTTTTTGTTAAAACAGATTATAATTGGATGTTTTCCTCGAGAAACATGAAGCGAATCCCATCCATTGACAAGAAAAGTCCATTTATAGTCACCAATGCCTTTGTAAGCCTTATTACTACCTTTAAATGGTTTTATAATCTCATTATTGATTTTAAGTTTAATTTTTTTACATTTTTTTTAAAACAGATTATAATTGGATGTTTCCCTCGAGAAACGTGAAGCGAATCCTATCCATTGACAAGAAAAGTCCATTTATAGTCACCAATGCCTTTGTAAGCCTTATTACTCGCTTTAAATGGTTTTATAATCTCATTATTGATTTTAAGTTTAATTTTTTTACATTTTTTGTTAAAACAGATTATAATTGGATGTTTTCCTCGAGAAACATGAAGCGAATCCCATCCATTGACAAGAAAAGTCCATTTATAGTCACCAATGCCTTTGTAAGCCTTATTACTACCTTTAAATGGTTTTATAATCTCATTATTGATTTTAAGTTTAATTTTTTTACATTTTTTTTAAAACAGATTATAATTGGATGTTTTCCTCGAGAAACGTGAAGCGAATCCCATCCATTGACAAGAAAAGTCCATTTATAGTCACCAATGCCTTTGTAAGCCTTATTACTCGCTTTAAATGGTTTTATAATCTCGTTATTGATTTTAAGTTGAACTTTTTTTGCATTTTTCGTTAAAATAGATTATAATTGGATGTTTCCCTTGGGAAACGTGAAGTGAATCCCATCCATTCAAGAGAAAAGTCCAGTTATAGTCACCAATGCCTTTGTAAACCTTATTACTCGCTTTAAATGGTTTTATAATCTCATTATTGATTTTAAGTTTAATTTTTTTACATTTTTTGTTAAAACATATTGTAATTGGATGTTTCCCTCGAGAAACGTGAAGCGAATCCCATCCTTTGACAAGAAAAGTCCATTTATAGTCACCAATGCCTTTGAAAGCCTTATTACTCGCTTTAAATGGTTTTATAATCTCATCATTGATTTTAAGTTTAATTTTTTTGAATTTTTTGTTCAAATAGATTATAATTGGATGTTTCCCTCAAGAAACGTGAAGCGAATCCCATCGATTGACAAGAAAAGTCCATTTATAGTCACCAATGCCTTTGAAAGCCTTATTACTCGCTTTAAATGGTTTTATAATCTCATTATTGATTTTAAGTTTAATTTTTTTACATTTTTTGTTAAAACAGATTATAATTGGATGTTTTCCTCGAGAAACATGAAGCGAATCCCATCCATTGACAAGAAAAGTCCATTTATAGTCACCAATGCCTTTGTAAGCCTTATTACCACCTTTAAATGGTTTTATAATCTCATTATTGATTTTAAGTTTAATTTTTTTACATTTTTTTTAAAACAGATTATAATTGGATGTTTCCCTCGAGAAACGTGAAGCGAATCCTATCCATTGACAAGAAAAGTCCATTTATAGTCACCAATGCCTTTGTAAGCCTTATTACTCGCTTTAAATGGTTTTATAATCTCATTATTGATTTTAAGTTTAATTTTTTTACATTTTTTGTTAAAACAGATTATAATTGGATGTTTTCCTCGAGAAACATGAAGCGAATCCCATCCATTGACAAGAAAAGTCCATTTATAGTCACCAATGCCTTTGTAAGCCTTATTACTACCTTTAAATGGTTTTATAATCTCATTATTGATTTTAAGTTTAATTTTTTTACATTTTTTTTAAAACAGATTATAATTGGATGTTTCCCTCGAGAAACGTGAAGCGAATCCCATCCATTGACAAGAAAAGTCCATTTATAGTCACCAATGTCTTTGAAAGCCTTATTACTCGCTTTAAATGGTTTTATAATCTCGTTATAGATTTTAAGTTGAACTTTTTTGCATTTGTCGTTAAAACAGATTATAATTGGATGTTTCCATCAGAGAACGTAAAGCGAATCCCATCCATTAACAAGAAAAGTCCATTTATAGTCACCAATGCCTTTGTAAGCCTTATTACTCGCTTTAAATGGTTATATAATCTCGTTATTGATTTTAAGTTGAACTTTTTTTGCATTTTTCGTTAAAATAGATTATAATTGGATGTTTCCCTTGGGAAACGTGAAGTGAATCCCATCCATTCAAGAGAAAAGTCCAGTTATAGTCACCAATGCCTTTGTAAGCCTTATTACTCGCTTTAAATGGTTTTATAATCTCATTATTGATTTTAAGTTTAATTTTTTTACATTTTTTGTTAAAACATATTATAATTGGATGTTTCCCTCGAGAAACGTGAAGTGAATCCCATCCTTTGACAAGAAAAGTCCATTTATAGTCACCAATGCCTTTGAAAGCCTTATTACTCGCTTTAAATGGTTTTATAATCTCATTATTGATTTTAAGTTTAATTTTTTTGAATTTTTTGTTCAAATAGATTATAATTGGATGTTTCCCTCAAGAAACGTGAAGCGAATCCCATCGATTGACAAGAAAAGTCCATTTATAGTCACCAATGCCTTTGAAAGCCTTATTACTCGCTTTAAATGGTTTTATAATCTCATTATTGATTTTAAGTTTAATTTTTTTACATTTTTTGTTAAAACAGATTATAATTGGATGTTTTCCTCGAGAAACATGAAGCGAATCCCATCCATTGACAAGAAAAGTCCATTTATTGTCACCAATGCCTTTGTAAGCCTTATTACTCGCTTTAAATGGTTTTATAATCTCATTATTGATTTTAAGTTTAATTTTTTTACATTTTTTTTAAAACAGATTATAATTGGATGTTTCCCTCGAGAAACGTGAAGCGAATCCCATCCATTGACAAGAAAAGTCCATTTATAGTCACCAATGTCTTTGAAAGCCTTATTACTCGCTTTAAATGGTTTTATAATCTCGTTATAGATTTTAAGTTGAACTTTTTTGCATTTGTCGTTAAAACAGATTATAATTGGATGTTTCCATCAGAGAACGTAAAGCGAATCCCATCCATTGACAAGAAAAGTCCATTTATAGTCACCAATGCCTTTGTAAGCCTTATTACTCGCTTTAAAATGGTTTTATAATCTCGTTATTGATTTTAAGTTGAACTTTTTTTGCATTTTTCGTTAAAATAGATTATAATTAAATGTGTCCCTTGGGAAACGTTAAGTGAATCCCATCCATTCAAGAGAAAAGTCCAGTTATAGTCACCAATGCCTTTGTAAGCCTTATTACTCGCTTTAAATGGTTTTATAATCTCATTATTGATTTTAAGTTTAATTTTTTTACATTTTTTGTTAAAACAGATTATAATTGGATGTTTCCCTCGAGAAACGTGAAGCGAATCCCATCCTTTGACAAGAAAAGTCCATTTATAGTCACCAATGCCTTTGAAAGCCTTATTACTCGCTTTAAATGGTTTTATAATCTCATTATTGATTTTAAGTTTAATTTTTTTACATTTTTTGTTAAAACAGATTATAATTGGATGTTTCGCTCGAGAAACGTGAAGCGAATCCCATCCATTGACAAGAAAAGTCCATTTATAGTCACCAATGCCTTTGTAAGCCTTATTACTCGCTTTAAATGGTTTTATAATCTCATTATTGATTTTAAGTTTAATTTTTTTACATTTTTTGTTAAAACAGATTATAATTGGATGTTTTCCTCGAGAAACGTGAAGCGAATCCCATCCATTGACAAGAAAAGTCCATTTATAGTCACCAATGCCTTTGTAAGCCTTATTACTCGCTTTAAATGGTTTTATAATCTCGTTATTGATTTTAAGTTGAACTTTTTTTGCATTTTTCGTTAAAATAGATTATAATTGGATGTTTCCCTTGGGAAACGTGAAGTGAATCCCATCCATTCAAGAGAAAAGTCCAGTTATAGTCACCAATGCCTTTGTAAGCCTTATTACTCGCTTTAAATGGTTTTATAATCTCATTATTGATTTTAAGTTTAATTTTTTTACATTTTTTGTTAAAACAGATTATAATTGGATGTTTTCCTCGAGAAACGTGAAGCGAATCCCATCCATTGACAAGAAAAGTCCATTTATAGTCACCAATGCCTTTGTAAGCCTTATTACTCGCTTTAAATGGTTTTATAATCTCGTTATTGATTTTAAGTTGAACTTTTTTTTGCATTTTTCGTTAAAATAGATTATAATTGGATGTTTCCCTTGGGAAACGTGAAGTGAATCCCATCCATTCAAGAGAAAAGTCCAGTTATAGTCACCAATGCCTTTGTAAACCTTATTACTCGCTTTAAATGGTTTTATAATCTCATTATTGATTTTAAGTTTAATTTTTTTACATTTTTTGTTAAAACATATTATAATTGGATGTTTCCCTCGAGAAACGTGAAGCGAATCCCATCCTTTGACAAGAAAAGTCCATTTATAGTCACCAATGCCTTTGAAAGCCTTATTACTCGCTTTAAATGGTTTTATAATCTCATCATTGATTTTAAGTTTAATTTTTTTGAATTTTTTGTTCAAATAGATTATAATTGGATGTTTCCCTCAAGAAACGTGAAGCGAATCCCATCGATTGACAAGAAAAGTCCATTTATAGTCACCAATGCCTTTGAAAGCCTTATTACTCGCTTTAAATGGTTTTATAATCTCATTATTGATTTTAAGTTTAATTTTTTTACATTTTTTGTTAAAACAGATTATAATTGGATGTTTTCCTCGAGAAACATGAAGCGAATCCCATCCATTGACAAGAAAAGTCCATTTATAGTCACCAATGCCTTTGTAAGCCTTATTACTACCTTTAAATGGTTTTATAATCTCATTATTGATTTTAAGTTTAATTTTTTTACATTTTTTTTAAAACAGATTATAATTGGATGTTTCCCTCGAGAAACGTGAAGCGAATCCTATCCATTGACAAGAAAAGTCCATTTATAGTCACCAATGCCTTTGTAAGCCTTATTACTCGCTTTAAATGGTTTTATAATCTCATTATTGATTTTAAGTTTAATTTTTTTACATTTTTTGTTAAAACAGATTATAATTGGATGTTTTCCTCGAGAAACATGAAGCGAATCCCATCCATTGACAAGAAAAGTCCATTTATAGTCACCAATGCCTTTGTAAGCCTTATTACTACCTTTAAATGGTTTTATAATCTCATTATTGATTTTAAGTTTAATTTTTTTTCATTTTTTTTAAAACAGATTATAATTGGATGTTTCCCTCGAGAAACGTGAAGCGAATCCCATCCATTGACAAGAAAAGTCCATTTATAGTCACCAATGTCTTTGAAAGCCTTATTACTCGCTTTAAATGGTTTTATAATCTCGTTATAGATTTTAAGTTGAACTTTTTTGCATTTGTCGTTAAAACAGATTATAATTGGATGTTTCCATCAGAGAACGTAAAGCGAATCCCATCCATTAACAAGAAAAGTCCATTTATAGTCACCAATGCCTTTGTAAGCCTTATTACTCGCTTTAAATGGTTATATAATCTCGTTATTGATTTTAAGTTGAACTTTTTTTGCATTTTTCGTTAAAATAGATTATAATTGGATGTTTCCCTTGGGAAACGTGAAGTGAATCCCATCCATTCAAGAGAAAAGTCCAGTTATAGTCACCAATGCCTTTGTAAGCCTTATTACTCGCTTTAAATGGTTTTATAATCTCATTATTGATTTTAAGTTTAATTTTTTTACATTTTTTGTTAAAACATATTATAATTGGATGTTTCCCTCGAGAAACGTGAAGTGAATCCCATCCTTTGACAAGAAAAGTCCATTTATAGTCACCAATGCCTTTGAAAGCCTTATTACTCGCTTTAAATGGTTTTATAATCTCATTATTGATTTTAAGTTTAATTTTTTTGAATTTTTTGTTCAAATAGATTATAATTGGATGTTTCCCTCAAGAAACGTGAAGCGAATCCCATCGATTGACAAGAAAAGTCCATTTATAGTCACCAATGCCTTTGAAAGCCTTATTACTCGCTTTAAATGGTTTTATAATCTCATTATTGATTTTAAGTTTAATTTTTTTACATTTTTTGTTAAAACAGATTATAATTGGATGTTTTCCTCGAGAAACATGAAGCGAATCCCATCCATTGACAAGAAAAGTCCATTTATTGTCACCAATGCCTTTGTAAGCCTTATTACTCGCTTTAAATGGTTTTATAATCTCATTATTGATTTTAAGTTTAATTTTTTTACATTTTTTTTAAAACAGATTATAATTGGATGTTTCCCTCGAGAAACGTGAAGCGAATCCCATCCATTGACAAGAAAAGTCCATTTATAGTCACCAATGTCTTTGAAAGCCTTATTACTCGCTTTAAATGGTTTTATAATCTCGTTATAGATTTTAAGTTGAACTTTTTTGCATTTGTCGTTAAAACAGATTATAATTGGATGTTTCCATCAGAGAACGTAAAGCGAATCCCATCCATTGACAAGAAAAGTCCATTTATAGTCACCAATGCCTTTGTAAGCCTTATTACTCGCTTTAAAATGGTTTTATAATCTCGTTATTGATTTTAAGTTGAACTTTTTTTGCATTTTTCGTTAAAATAGATTATAATTAAATGTGTCCCTTGGGAAACGTTAAGTGAATCCCATCCATTCAAGAGAAAAGTCCAGTTATAGTCACCAATGCCTTTGTAAGCCTTATTACTCGCTTTAAATGGTTTTATAATCTCATTATTGATTTTAAGTTTAATTTTTTTACATTTTTTGTTAAAACAGATTATAATTGGATGTTTCCCTCGAGAAACGTGAAGCGAATCCCATCCTTTGACAAGAAAAGTCCATTTATAGTCACCAATGCCTTTGAAAGCCTTATTACTCGCTTTAAATGGTTTTATAATCTCATTATTGATTTTAAGTTTAATTTTTTTACATTTTTTGTTAAAACAGATTATAATTGGATGTTTCGCTCGAGAAACGTGAAGCGAATCCCATCCATTGACAAGAAAAGTCCATTTATAGTCACCAATGCCTTTGTAAGCCTTATTACTCGCTTTAAATGGTTTTATAATCTCATTATTGATTTTAAGTTTAATTTTTTTACATTTTTTGTTAAAACAGATTATAATTGGATGTTTT
This sequence comes from Theobroma cacao, assembly GCF_053813885.1. NCBI lineage: Eukaryota > Viridiplantae > Streptophyta > Magnoliopsida > Malvales > Malvaceae > Theobroma > Theobroma cacao. The sequence continues at coordinate 25,457,989 of NC_142647.1, forward strand.
CCTCGAGAAACGTGAAGCGAATCCCATTCATTGACAAGAAAAGTCCATTTATAGTCACCAATGCCTTTGTAAGCCTTATTACTCGCTTTAAATGGTTTTATAATCTCGTTATTGATTTTAAGTTGAACTTTTTTTGCATTTTTCATTAAAATAGATTATAATTGGATGTTTCCCTTGGGAAACGTGAAGTGAATCCCATCCATTCAAGAGAAAAGTCCAGTTATAGTCACCAATGCCTTTGTAAGCCTTATTACTCGCTTTAAATGGTTTTATAATCTCATTATTGATTTTAAGTTTAATTTTTTTACATTTTTTGTTAAAACAGATTATAATTGGATGTTTTCCTCGAGAAACGTGAAGCGAATCCCATCCATTGACAAGAAAAGTCCATTTATAGTCACCAATGCCTTTGTAAGCCTTATTACTCGCTTTAAATGGTTTTATAATCTCGTTATTGATTTTAAGTTGAACTTTTTTTTGCATTTTTCGTTAAAATAGATTATAATTGGATGTTTCCCTTGGGAAACGTGAAGTGAATCCCATCCATTCAAGAGAAAAGTCCAGTTATAGTCACCAATGCCTTTGTAAACCTTATTACTCGCTTTAAATGGTTTTATAATCTCATTATTGATTTTAAGTTTAATTTTTTTACATTTTTTGTTAAAACATATTATAATTGGATGTTTCCCTCGAGAAACGTGAAGCGAATCCCATCCTTTGACAAGAAAAGTCCATTTATAGTCACCAATGCCTTTGAAAGCCTTATTACTCGCTTTAAATGGTTTTATAATCTCATCATTGATTTTAAGTTTAATTTTTTTGAATTTTTTGTTCAAATAGATTATAATTGGATGTTTCCCTCAAGAAACGTGAAGCGAATCCCATCGATTGACAAGAAAAGTCCATTTATAGTCACCAATGCCTTTGAAAGCCTTATTACTCGCTTTAAATGGTTTTATAATCTCATTATTGATTTTAAGTTTAATTTTTTTACATTTTTTGTTAAAACAGATTATAATTGGATGTTTTCCTCGAGAAACATGAAGCGAATCCCATCCATTGACAAGAAAAGTCCATTTATAGTCACCAATGCCTTTGTAAGCCTTATTACTACCTTTAAATGGTTTTATAATCTCATTATTGATTTTAAGTTTAATTTTTTTACATTTTTTTTAAAACAGATTATAATTGGATGTTTCCCTCGAGAAACGTGAAGCGAATCCTATCCATTGACAAGAAAAGTCCATTTATAGTCACCAATGCCTTTGTAAGCCTTATTACTCGCTTTAAATGGTTTTATAATCTCATTATTGATTTTAAGTTTAATTTTTTTACATTTTTTGTTAAAACAGATTATAATTGGATGTTTTCCTCGAGAAACATGAAGCGAATCCCATCCATTGACAAGAAAAGTCCATTTATAGTCACCAATGCCTTTGTAAGCCTTATTACTACCTTTAAATGGTTTTATAATCTCATTATTGATTTTAAGTTTAATTTTTTTTCATTTTTTTTAAAACAGATTATAATTGGATGTTTCCCTCGAGAAACGTGAAGCGAATCCCATCCATTGACAAGAAAAGTCCATTTATAGTCACCAATGTCTTTGAAAGCCTTATTACTCGCTTTAAATGGTTTTATAATCTCGTTATAGATTTTAAGTTGAACTTTTTTGCATTTGTCGTTAAAACAGATTATAATTGGATGTTTCCATCAGAGAACGTAAAGCGAATCCCATCCATTAACAAGAAAAGTCCATTTATAGTCACCAATGCCTTTGTAAGCCTTATTACTCGCTTTAAATGGTTATATAATCTCGTTATTGATTTTAAGTTGAACTTTTTTTGCATTTTTCGTTAAAATAGATTATAATTGGATGTTTCCCTTGGGAAACGTGAAGTGAATCCCATCCATTCAAGAGAAAAGTCCAGTTATAGTCACCAATGCCTTTGTAAGCCTTATTACTCGCTTTAAATGGTTTTATAATCTCATTATTGATTTTAAGTTTAATTTTTTTACATTTTTTGTTAAAACATATTATAATTGGATGTTTCCCTCGAGAAACGTGAAGTGAATCCCATCCTTTGACAAGAAAAGTCCATTTATAGTCACCAATGCCTTTGAAAGCCTTATTACTCGCTTTAAATGGTTTTATAATCTCATTATTGATTTTAAGTTTAATTTTTTTGAATTTTTTGTTCAAATAGATTATAATTGGATGTTTCCCTCAAGAAACGTGAAGCGAATCCCATCGATTGACAAGAAAAGACATTTATAGTCACCAATGCCTTTGAAAGCCTTATTACTCGCTTTAAATGGTTTTATAATCTCATTATTGATTTTAAGTTTAATTTTTTTACATTTTTTGTTAAAACAGATTATAATTGGATGTTTTCCTCGAGAAACATGAAGCGAATCCCATCCATTGACAAGAAAAGTCCATTTATTGTCACCAATGCCTTTGTAAGCCTTATTACTCGCTTTAAATGGTTTTATAATCTCATTATTGATTTTAAGTTTAATTTTTTTACATTTTTTTTAAAACAGATTATAATTGGATGTTTCCCTCGAGAAACGTGAAGCGAATCCCATCCATTGACAAGAAAAGTCCATTTATAGTCACCAATGTCTTTGAAAGCCTTATTACTCGCTTTAAATGGTTTTATAATCTCGTTATAGATTTTAAGTTGAACTTTTTTGCATTTGTCGTTAAAACAGATTATAATTGGATGTTTCCATCAGAGAACGTAAAGCGAATCCCATCCATTGACAAGAAAAGTCCATTTATAGTCACCAATGCCTTTGTAAGCCTTATTACTCGCTTTAAAATGGTTTTATAATCTCGTTATTGATTTTAAGTTGAACTTTTTTTGCATTTTTCGTTAAAATAGATTATAATTAAATGTGTCCCTTGGGAAACGTTAAGTGAATCCCATCCATTCAAGAGAAAAGTCCAGTTATAGTCACCAATGCCTTTGTAAGCCTTATTACTCGCTTTAAATGGTTTTATAATCTCATTATTGATTTTAAGTTTAATTTTTTTACATTTTTTGTTAAAACAGATTATAATTGGATGTTTCGCTCGAGAAACATGAAGCGAATCCCATCCATTGACAAGAAAAGTCCATTTATTGTCACCAATGCCTTTGTAAGCCTTATTACTAGCTTTAAATGGTTTTATAATCTCATTATTGATTTTAAGTTTAATTTTTTTACATTTTTTTTTAAAACAGATTATAATTGGATGTTTTCCTCGAGAAACATGAAGCGAATCCCATCCTTTGACAAGAAAAGTCCATTTATAGTCACCAATGCCTTTGAAAGCCTTATTACTCGCTTTAAATGGTTTTATAATCTCATTATTGATTTTAAGTTTAATTTTTTTGAATTTTTTGTTCAAATAGATTATAATTGGATGTTTCCCTCAAGAAACGTGAAGCGAATCCCATCGATTGACAAGAAAAGTCCATTTATAGTCACCAATGCCTTTGAAAGCCTTATTACTCGCTTTAAATGGTTTTATAATCTCATTATTGATTTTAAGTTTAATTTTTTTACATTTTTTGTTAAAACAGATTATAATTGGATGTTTTCCTCGAGAAACATGAAGCGAATCCCATCCATTGACAAGAAAAGTCCATTTATAGTCACCAATGCCTTTGTAAGCCTTATTACTAGCTTTAAATGGTTTTATAATCTCATTATTGATTTTAAGTTTAATTTTTTTACATTTTTTTTAAAACAGATTATAATTGGATGTTTCCCTCGAGAAACGTGAAGCGAATCCCATCCATTGACAAGAAAAGTCCATTTATAGTCACCAATGCCTTTGTAAGCCTTATTACTCGCTTTAAATGGTTTTATAATCTCATTATTGATTTTAAGTTTAATTTTTTTACATTTTTTGTTAAAACAGATTATAATTGGATGTTTTCCTCGAGAAACATGAAGCGAATCCCATCCATTGACAAGAAAAGTCCATTTATAGTCACCAATGCCTTTGTAAGCCTTATTACTAGCTTTAAATGGTTTTATAATCTCATTATTGATTTTAAGTTTAATTTTTTTACATTTTTTGTTAAAACAGATTATAATTGGATGTTTTCCTCGAGAAACATGAAGCGAATCCCATCCATTGACAAGAAAAGTCCATTTATAGTCACCAATGCCTTTGTAAGCCTTATTACTAGCTTTAAATGGTTTTATAATCTCATTATTGATTTTAAGTTTAATTTTTTTACATTTTTTTTTAAAACAGATTATAATTGGATGTTTCCCTCGAGAAACGTGAAGCGAATCCCATCCATTGACAAGAAAAGTCCATTTATAGTCACCAATGCCTTTGTAAGCCTTATTACTCGCTTTAAATGGTTTTATAATCTCATTATTGATTTTAAGTTTAATTTTTTTACATTTTTTGTTAAAACAGATTATAATTGGATGTTTTCCTCGAGAAACATGAAGCGAATCCCATCCATTGACAAGAAAATTCCATTTATAGTCACCAATGCCTTTGTAAGCCTTATTACTAGCTTTAAATGGTTTTATAATCTCATTATTGATTTTAAGTTTAATTTTTTTACATTTTTTTTAAAACAGATTATAATTAGATGTTTCCCTCGAGAAACGTGAAGCGAATCCCATCCATTGACAAGAAAAGTCCATTTATAGTCACCAATGTCTTTGAAAGCCTTATTACTCGCTTTAAATGGTTTTATAATCTCGTTATAGATTTTAAGTTGAACTTTTTTGCATTTGTCGTTAAAACAGATTATAATTGGATGTTTCCATCAGAGAACGTAAAGCGAATCCCATCCATTGACAAGAAAAGTCCATTTATAGTCACCAATGCCTTTGTAAGCCTTATTACTCGCTTTAAATGGTTTTATAATCTCGTTATTGATTTTAAGTTGAACTTTTTTTGCATTTTTCGTTAAAATAGATTATAATTGGATGTTTCCCTTGGGAAACGTGAAGTGAATCCCATCCATTCAAGAGAAAAGTCCAGTTATAGTCACCAATGCCTTTGTAAGCCTTATTACTCGCTTTAAATGGTTTTATAATGTCATTATTGATTTTAAGTTTAATTTTTTTACATTTTTTGTTAAAACAGATTATAATTGGATGTTTCCCTCGAGAAACGTGAAGCGAATCCCATCCTTTGACAAGAAAAGTCCATTTATAGTCACCAATGCCTTTGAAAGCCTTATTACTCGCTTTAAATGGTTTTATAATCTCATTATTGATTTTAAGTTTAATTTTTTTACATTTTTTGTTAAAACAGATTATAATTGGATGTTTCGCTCGAGAAACGTAAAGCGAATCCCATCCATTGACAAGAAAAGTCCATTTATAGTCACCAATGCCTTTGTAAGCCTTATTACTCGCTTTAAATGGTTTTATAATCTCATTATTGATTTTAAGTTTAATTTTTTTACATTTTTTGTTAAAACAGATTATAATTGGATGTTTTCCTCGAGAAACGTGAAGCGAATCCCATCCATTGACAAGAAAAGTCCATTTATAGTCACCAATGCCTTTGTAAGCCTTATTACTCGCTTTAAATGGTTTTATAATCTCGTTATTGATTTTAAGTTGAACTTTTTTTGCATTTTTCGTTAAAATAGATTTTAATTGGATGTTTCCCTTGGGAAACGTGAAGTGAATCCCATCCATTCAAGAGAAAAGTCCAGTTATAGTCACCAATGCCTTTGTAAGCCTTATTACTCGCTTTACATGGTTTTATAATCTCATTATTGATTTTAAGTTTAATTTTTTTACATTTTTTGTTAAAACAGATTATAATTGGATGTTTCCCTCGAGAAACGTGAAGCGAATCCCATCCTTTGACAAGAAAAGTCCATTTATAGTCACCAATGCCTTTGAAAGCCTTATTACTCGCTTTAAATGGTTTTATAATCTCATTATTGATTTTAAGTTTAATTTTTTTACATTTTTTGTTAAAACAGATTATAATTGGATGTTTCGCTCGAGAAACGTGAAGCGAATCCCATCCATTGACAAGAAAAGTCCATTTATAGTCACCAATGCCTTTGTAAGCCTTATTACTCGCTTTAAATGGTTTTATAATCTCATTATTGATTTTAAGTTTAATTTTTTTACATTTTTTGTTAAAACAGATTATAATTGGATGTGTCGCTCGAGAAACGTGAAGCGAATCCCATCCATTGACAAGAAAAGTCCATTTATAGTCACCAATGCCTTTGTAAGCCTTATTACTCGCTTTAAATGGTTTTATAATCTCATTATTGATTTTAAGTTTAATTTTTTTACATTTTTTGTTAAAACAGATTATAATTGGATGTTTCGCTCGAGAAACGTGAAGCGAATCCCATCCATTGACAAGAAAAGTCCATTTATAGTCACCAATGCCTTTGAAAGCCTTATTACTCGCTTTAAATGGTTTTATAATCTCATTATTGATTTTAAGTTTAATTTTTTTACATTTTTTGTTAAAACAGATTATAATTGGATGTTTCGCTCGAGAAACGTGAAGCGAATCCCATCCATTGACAAGAAAAGTCCATTTATAGTCACCAATGCCTTTGAAAGCCTTATTACTCGCTTTAAATGGTTTTATAATCTCATTATTGATTTTAAGTTTAATTTTTTTACATTTTTTGTTAAAACAGATTATAATTGGATGTTTTCCTCGAGAAACATGAAGCGAATCCCATCCATTGACAAGAAAAGTCCATTTATTGTCACCAATGCCTTTGTAAGCCTTATTACTAGCTTTAAATGGTTTTATAATCTCATTATTGATTTTAAGTTTTATTTTTTTACATTTTTTTTTAAAACAGATTATAATTGGATGTTTTCCTCGAGAAACGTGAAGCGAATCCCATCCATTGACAAGAAAAGTCCATTTATTGTCACCAATGCCTTTGTAAGCCTTATTACTAGCTTTAAATGGTTTTATAATCTCATTATTGATTTTAAGTTTAATTTTTTTACATTTTTTGTTAAAACAGACTATAATTGGATGTTTCGCTCGAGAAACGTGAAGCGAATCCCATCCATTGACAAGAAAAGTCCATTTATAGTCACCAATGCCTTTGAAAGCCTTATTACTCGCTTTAAATGGTTTTATAATCTCATTATTGATTTTAAGTTTAATTTTTTTACATTTTTTGTTAAAACAGATTATAATTGGATGTTTCGCTCGAGAAACGTGAAGCGAATCCCATCGATTGACAAGAAAAGTCCATTTATAGTCACCAATGCCTTTGAAAGCCTTATTACTCGCTTTAAATGGTTTTATAATCTCATTATTGATTTTAAGTTTAATTTTTTTACATTTTTTGTTAAAACAGATTATAATTGGATGTTTTCCTCGAGAAACATGAAGCGAATCCCATCCATTGACAAGAAAAGTCCATTTATTGTCACCAATGCCTTTGTAAGCCTTATTACTAGCTTTAAATGGTTTTATAATCTCATTATTGATTTTAAGTTTTATTTTTTTACATTTTTTTTTAAAACAGATTATAATTGGATGTTTTCCTCGAGAAACGTGAAGCGAATCCCATCCATTGACAAGAAAAGTCCATTTATAGTCACCAATGCCTTTGTAAGCCTTATTACTAGCTTTAAATGGTTTTATAATCTCATTATTGATTTTAAGTTTAATTTTTTTACATTTTTTTTTAAAACAGATTATAATTGGATGTTTCCCTCGAGAAACGTGAAGCGAATCCCATCCATTGACAAGAAAAGTCCATTTATAGTCACCAATGCCTTTGTAAGCCTTATTACTCGCTTTAAATGGTTTTATAATCTCATTATTGATTTTAAGTTTAATTTTTTTACATTTTTTGTTAAAACAGATTATAATTGGATGTTTTCCTCGAGAAACATGAAGCGAATCCCATCCATTGACAAGAAAAGTCCATTTATAGTCACCAATGCCTTTGTAAGCCTTATTACTAGCTTTAAATGGTTTTATAATCTCATTATTGATTTTAAGTTTAATTTTTTTACATTTTTTTTAAAACAGATTATAATTGGATGTTTCGCTCGAGAAACGTGAAGCGAATCCCATCCATTGACAAGAAAAGTCCATTTATAGTCACCAATGCCTTTGACAGCCTTATTACTCGCTTTAAATGGTTTTATAATCTCATTATTGATTTTAAGTTTAATTTTTTTACATTTTTTGTTAAAACAGATTATAATTGGATGTTTCGCTCGAGAAACGTGAAGCGAATCCCATCCATTGACAAGAAAAGTCCATTTATAGTCACCAATGCCTTTGAAAGCCTTATTACTCGCTTTAAATGGTTTTATAATCTCATTATTGATTTTAAGTTTAATTTTTTTACATTTTTTGTTAAAACAGATTATAATTGGATGTTTCGCTCGAGAAACGTGAAGCGAATCCCATCGATTGACAAGAAAAGTCCATTTATAGTCACCAATGCCTTTGAAAGCCTTATTACTCGCTTTAAATGGTTTTATAATCTCATTATTGATTTTAAGTTTAATTTTTTTACATTTTTTGTTAAAACAGATTATAATTGGATGTTTTCCTCGAGAAACATGAAGCGAATCCCATCCATTGACAAGAAAAGTCCATTTATTGTCACCAATGCCTTTGTAAGCCTTATTACTAGCTTTAAATGGTTTTATAATCTCATTATTGATTTTAAGTTTTATTTTTTTACATTTTTTTTAAAACAGATTATAATTGGATGTTTTCCTCGAGAAACGTGAAGCGAATCCCATCCATTGACAAGAAAAGTCCATTTATAGTCACCAATGCCTTTGTAAGCCTTATTACTAGCTTTAAATGGTTTTATAATCTCATTATTGATTTTCAGTTTAATTTTTTTACATTTTTTTTTAAAACAGATTATAATTGGATGTTTCCCTCGAGAAACGTGAAGCGAATCCCATCCATTGACAAGAAAAGTCCATTTATAGTCACCAATGCCTTTGTAAGCCTTATTACTCGCTTTAAATGGTTTTATAATCTCATTATTGATTTTAAGTTTAATTTTTTTACATTTTTTGTTAAAACAGATTATAATTGGA